>NW_027551792.1:0-77607 GCF_045843805.1 Urocitellus parryii
GTTCTATCGCTATGGTTTGTGTCCTATTGAAGTAGCCCGAAGCAGAGACTCACGAGAATGACTTTCATTGAAAGGGGTTGCCAAGCTTCCAAAAAACTACGAGTTTCCTGAAATCTCAGCAGACATTTTTTCACCCAATCTTGATGATACTTGCAGGTAATGATCAGTACAGCAAGCCCCCTTGGCTCACCCAATTTCGTTCTTCTAGGTTAAACCGTTCCTTTGCAGTAACCGTTAACATGTTTAGGTTTCACTCTGTTTTCTCCTATATGGACACATGCAGTTGGAACTCTAAATCAAACACGGTTCGTGCTAGCTCTTTGAAACTTTGCACAATAATGTAGTTCCAAGTTCTATCGCAATGGTTTGTGTCCTTTTGAAGTAGCCCCAAGCAGAGACTGACGAGAATCACTTTCATTGAAATCGGTTGCCAAGCTTCCAAAACTACGAGTTTCCTGAAATCTCAGCAAATATTTTTTCACCCAATCTTGATGATACTTCCATTTAATAATCAGCCCACCCATCCCACTTGGCTCAGCAAATTTCGTTCTTCTAGGTTAAACCGTTCCTTTGCAGTAACCGTTTTCATGTTTAGGTTTCACTCTGTTTTCTCCTATATGGATACATGTAGTTGGAACTCTAAATCAAACACGGTTTGTGCTAGCTCTTTGAAACTTGGCACAATAATGTAGTTCCAAGTTCTATCGCTATGGTTTGTGTCCTATTGAAGTAGCCCCAAGCAGAGACTGACGAGAATCACTTTCATTCAAATTGGTTGCAAAGCTTCCAAAATCTACGAGTTTCCTGAAATCTCAGCAAACATTTTTTCACCCAATCTTGATGATAATTCCATTTAATGATCAGTACACCAATCCCACTAGGCTCACCAAATTTCGTTCTTCTAGGTTAAACCGTTCCTTTGCAGTAACCGTTTTCATGTTTAGGTTTCCCTCTGTTTTCTCCTATAGGGACACATGCAGTTGGAACTCTAAATCAAACACGGTTTGTGCTAGCTCTTTGCAACTTGGCACAATAATGTAGTTCCAAGTTCTATCGCTATGGTTTGTGTCCTATTGAAGTCGCCCCAAGCAGAGACTGACGAGAATCACTTTCATTGAAAGGGGTTGCCAAGCTTCCAAAAAACTACGAGTTTCCTGAAATCTCAGCAAACATTTTTCACCCAATCTAGATGATACTTCCATGTAATGATCAGTACACCAATCCCACTTGGCTCAACAAATTTCGTTCTTCTAGGTTAAACTGTTCCTTTGCAGGAACCGTTTGCATGTTTATGTTTCACTCAGTTTTCTCCTATATGGACACATGTAGTTGGAACTCTAAATCAAACACGGTTTGTGCTAGCTCTTTGAAACTTGGCACAATAATGTAGTTCCAAGTTCTATCACTATGGTTTGTGTCCTATTGAAGTAGCCCCAAGCAGAGACTGACAAGAATCACTTTCATAAAAAGGGGTTGCCCAGCTTCCAAAAAACGACGAGTTTCCTGAAATCTCAGCAAACATTTTTTCACCCAATCTTGATGATACTTGCAGGTATTGATCAGTACAGCAAGCCCACTTGGCTCACCAAATTTCGTTCTTCTAGGTTAAACCGTTCCTTTGCAGTAACCGTTTTCATGTTTAGGTTTCACTCTGTTTTGTCTTATATGGATACATTTAGTTGGAACGCTAAATCAAACACGGTTTGTGCTAGCTCTTTGAAACTTGGCACAAAATGTAGTTCCAAGTTCTATCGCAATGGTTTGTTTCCTATTGAAGTAGCCCCAAGCAGAGACTGACGAGAATCACTTTCATTGAAAGGGGTTGCCAAGCTTCCAAAAAACTACGAGTTTCCTGAAATCTCAGCAAACATTTTTTCACCCAATCTTGATGATACTTCCATTTAATAATCAGCCCTCCAATCCCACTTGGCTCAGCAAATTTCGTTCTTCTAGGTTAAACCGTTCCTTTGCAGTAACCGTTTTCATGTTTAGATTTCACTCTGTTTTGTCCTATATGGATACATTTAGTTGGAACGCTAAATCAAACATGGTTTGTGCTAGCTCTTTGAAATTGGCACAATAATTTAGTTCCAAGTTCTATCGCTATGGGTTGTGTCCTTTTGAAGAAGCCCCAAACAGAGACTCACGAGAATCACTTTCATTGAAAGGGGTTGCCAAGCTTCCAAAAAACTACGAGTTTCCTGAAATCTCAGCAAACATTTTTTCACCCAATTTGATGATACATATATTTAATGATCAGTACACCAATCCCACTTGGCTCACCAAATTTCGTTCTTCTAGGTTAAACCGTTCCTTTGCAGTAACCGTTTTCATGTTTAGGTTTCACTCTGTTTTCTCCTATATGGATACATGTAGTTGGAACTCTAAATCAAACACGGTTTGTGCTAGCTCTTTGAAACTTGGCACAATAATGTAGTTCCAAGTTCTATCGCTATGGTTTGTGTCCTATTGAAGTAGCCACAAGCAGAGACGGATGAGAATCACTTTCATAAAAAGGGGTTGCCAAGCTTCCAAAAATCTATGAGTTTCCTGAAAACTCAGCAAACATTTTTTCAAGCAATCTTGATGATACTTGCAGGTAATGATCAGTACACCAAGCCCACTTGGCTCACCACATTTTGTTCTTCTAGGTTAACCGTTCCTTTGCAGTAACCGTTTTCATGTTTAGGTTTCACTCTGTTTTCTCCTATATGGATACATGTAGTTGGAACTCTAAATCAAACACGGTTTGTGCTAGCTCTTTGAAAACTTGGCACAATAATGTAGCTCCAAGTTCTATCGCTATGGTTTGTGTCCTATTGAAGTAGCCCCAAGCAGAGACTCACGAGAATCACTTTCATTGAAAGGGGTTGCCAAGCTTCCAAAAAACTACGAGTTTCCTGAAATCTCAGCAAACATTTTTTCAGCCAATCTTGATGATACTTCCATGTAATGATCAGGACACCAATCCCACTTAGCTCACCAAATTTCATTCTTCTAGGTTAAACAGTTCCTTTGCAGTAACTGCTTTCATGTTTAGGTTTCACTCTGTTTTCTCCTATATGGACACATGTAGTTGGAACTCTAAATCAAACACGGTTTGTGCAAGCTCTTTGAAACTTGGCACAATAATGTAGTTCCAAGTTCTATCGCTATGGTTTGTGTCCTATTGAAGAGGCCACAAGCAGAGACTGACGAGAATCACTTTCATAAAAAGGGGTTGCCAAGCTTCCAAAAAACTATGAGTTTCCTGAAATCTCAGCAAACATTTTTTCACCCAATCTTGATGATACTTCCATGTAATGGTCAGTACAGCAAGACCACTTGGTCACCAAATTTTGTTCTTCTAGGTTAAACCGTTCCATTGCAGTAACCGTTTTCATGTTTAGGTTTCACTCTGTTTTCTCCTGTATGGATACATGTAGTTGGAACTCTAAATCAAACACGGTTTGTGCTAGCTCTTTGAAACTTGGCACAATAATGTAGCTCCAAGTTCTATCGCTATGGTTTGTGTCCTATTGAAGTAGCCCCAAGCAGAGACTCACGAGAATCACTTTCATTGAAAGGGGTTGCCAAGCTTCCAAAAAACTACGAGTTTCCTGAAATCTCAGCAAACATTTTTTCAGCCAATCTTGATGATACTTGCAGGTATTGATCAGTACACCAATCCCACTTAGCTCACCAAATTTCGTTCTTCTAGGTTAAACCGTTCCTTTGCAGTAACCGTTTTCATGTTTAGATTTCACTCTGTTTTGTCCTATATGGATACATATAGTTGGAACGCTAAATCAAACATGGTTTGTGCTAGCTCTTTGAAATTGGCACAATAATACAATAATTTAGTTCCAAGTTCTATCGCTATGGGTTGTGTCCTTTTGAAGAAGCCCCAAACAGAGACTCACGAGAATCACTTTCATTGAAAGGGGTTGCCAAGCTTCCAAAAAACTACGAGTTTCCTGAAATCTCAGCAAACATTTTTTCACCCAATTTGATGATACATATATTTAATGATCAGTACACCAATCCCACTTGGCTCACCAAATTTCGTTCTTCTAGGTTAAACCGTTCCTTTGCAGTAACCGTTTTCATGTTTAGGTTTCACTCTGTTTTCTCCTATATGGATACATGTAGTTGGAACTCTAAATCAAACACGGTTTGTGCTAGCTCTTGAAACTTGGCACAATAATGTAGTTCCAAGTTCTATCGCTATGGTTTGTGTCCTATTGAAGTAGCCACAAGCAGAAACGGATGAGAATCACTTTCATAAAAAGGGGTTGCCAAGCTTCCAAAAATCTATGAGTTTCCTGAAAACTCAGCAAACATTTTTTCAAGCAATCTTGATGATACTTGCAGGTAATGATCAGTACACCAAGCCCACTTGGCTCACCACATTTTGTTCTTCTAGGTTAAACCATTCCTTTGCAGTAACCGTTTTCATGTTTAGGTTTCACTCTGTTTTCTCCTATATGGATACATGTAGTTGGAACTCTAAATCAAACACGGTTTGTGCTAGCTCTTTGAAACTTGGCACAATAATGTAGCTCCAAGTTCTATCGCTATGGTTTGTGTCCTATTGAAGTAGCCCCAAGCAGAGACTCACGAGAATCACTTTCATTGAAAGGGGTTGCCAAGCTTCCAAAAAACTACGAGTTTCCTGAAATCTCAGCAAACATTTTTTCAGCCAATCTTGATGATACTTCCATGTAATGATCAGGACACCAATCCCACTTAGCTCACCAAATTTCATTCTTCTAGGTTAAACAGTTCCTTTGCAGTAACTGCTTTCATGTTTAGGTTTCACTCTGTTTTCTCCTATATGGACACATGTAGTTGGAACTCTAAATCAAACACGGTTTGTGCAAGCTCTTTGAATCTTGGCACAATAATGTAGTTCCAAGTTCTATCGCTATGGTTTGTGTCCTATTGAAGAGGCCACAAGCAGAGACTGACGAGAATCACTTTCATAAAAAGGGGTTGCCAAGCTTCCAAAAAACTATGAGTTTCCTGAAATCTCAGCAAACATTTTTCACCCAATCTTGATGATACTTCCATGTAATGGTCAGTACAGCAAGACCACTTGGTCACCAAATTTTGTTCTTCTAGGTTAAACCGTTCCATTGCAGTAACCGTTTTCATGTTTAGGTTTCACTCTGTTTTCTCCTGTATGGATACATGTAGTTGGAACTCTAAATCAAACACGGTTTGTGCTAGCTCTTTGAAACTTGGCACAATAATGTAGCTCCAAGTTCTATCGCTATGGTTTGTGTCCTATTGAAGTAGCCCCAAGGAGAGACTCACGAGAATCACTTTCATTGAAAGGGGTTGCCAAGCTTCCAAAAAACTACGAGTTTCCTGAAATCTCAGCAAACATTTTTTCAGCCAATCTTGATGATAATTGCAGGTATTGATCAGTACACCAATCCCACTTAGCTCACCAAATTTCATTCTTCTAGGTTAAACAGTTCCTTTGCAGTAACTGCTTTCATGTTTAGGTTTCACTCTGTTTTCTCCTATATGGACACATGTAGTTGGAACTCTAAATCAAACACGGTTTGTGCTAGCTCTTTGAAACTTGGCACAATCATGTAGTTCCAAGTTCTATCGCTATGGTTTGTGTCCTATTGAAGTAGCCACAAGCAGAGACTGACGAGAATCACTTTCATAAAAAGGGGTTGCCAAGCTTCCAAAAAACTATGAGTTTCCTGAAATCTCAGCAAACATTTTTTCACCCAATCTTGATGATACTTCCATGTAATGGTCAGTACAGCAAGACCACTTGGTCACCAAATTTTGTTCTTCTAGGTTAAACCGTTCCATTGCAGTAACCGTTTTTCATGTTTAGGTTTCACTCTGTTTTCTCCTGTATGGATACATGTAGTTGGAACTCTAAATCAAACACGGTTTGTGCTAGCTCTTTGAAACTAGGCACAATAATGTAGTTCCAAGTTCTATCGCTATGGTTTGTGTCCTATTGAAGTAGCCCCAAGCAGAGACTGACGAGAATAACTTTCATAAAAAGGGGTTGCCCATCTTCCAAAAAACTACGAGTTTCCTGAAATCTCAGCAAACATTTTTTCACCCAATCTTGATGATACTTGCAGGTAATGATCTGTAAAGCAAGCCCACTTGGCTCACCAAATTTCGTTCTTCTAGGTTAAACCGTTCCTTTGCAGTAACCGTATTCATGTTTAGGTTTCACTCTGTTTTCTCCTATATGGACACATGTAGTTGGAAATCTAAATCAAACATGGTTTGTGCTAGCTCTTTGAAACTTGGCACAATAATGTAGTTCCAAGTTCTATCGCTATGGTTTGTGTCCTATTGAAGTAGCCCCAAGCAGAGACTGACGAGAATCACTTTCATTCAAATTGGTTGCAAAGCTTCCAAAATCTACGAGTTTCCTGAAATCTCAGCAAACATTTTTTCACCCAATCTTGATGATAATTCCATTTAATGATCAGTACACCAATCCCACTGGGCTCACCAAATTTCGTTCTTCTAGGTTAAACCGTTCCTTTGCAGTAACCGTTTTCATGTTTAGGTTTCCCTCTGTTTTCTCCTATAGGGACACATGCAGTTGGAACTCTAAATCAAACACGGTTTGTGCTAGCTCTTTGCAACTTGGCACAATAATGTAGTTCCAAGTTCTATCGCTATGGTTTGTGTCCTATTGAAGTCGCCCAAAGCAGAGACTGACGAGAATCACTTTCATTGAAAGGGGTTGCCAAGCTTCCAAAAAACTACGAGTTTCCTGAAATCTCAGCAAACATTTTTCACCCAATCTAGATGATACTTCCATGTAATGATCAGTACACCAATCCCACTTGGCTCAACAAATTTCGTTCTTCTAGGTTAAACTGTTCCTTTGCAGGAACCGTTTGCATGTTTATGTTTCACTCAGTTTTCTCCTATATGGACACATGTAGTTGGAACTCTAAATCAAACACGGTTTGTGCTAGCTCTTTGAAACTTGGCACAATAATGTAGTTCCAAGTTCTATCACTATGGTTTGTGTCCTATTGAAGTAGCCCCAAGCAGAGACTGACAAGAATCACTTTCATAAAAAGGGGTTGCCCAGCTTCCAAAAAACGACGAGTTTCCTGAAATCTCAGCAAACATTTTTTCACCCAATCTTGATGATACTTGCAGGTATTGATCAGTACAGCAAGCCCACTTGGCTCACCAAATTTCGTTCTTCTAGGTTAAACCGTTCCTTTGCAGTAACCGTTTTCATGTTTAGGTTTCACTCTGTTTTGTCTTATATGGATACATTTAGTTGGAACGCTAAATCAAACACGGTTTGTGCTAGCTCTTTGAAACTTGGCACAAAAATGTAGTTCCAAGTTCTATCGCAATGGTTTGTTTCCTATTGAAGTAGCCCCAAGCAGAGACTGACGAGAATCACTTTCATTGAAAGGGGTTGCCAAGCTTCCAAAAAACTGCGAGTTTCCTGAAATCTCAGCAAACATTTTTTCACCCAATCTTGATGATACTTCCATTTAATAATCAGCCCACCAATCCCACTTGGCTCAGCAAATTTCGTTCTTCTAGGTTAAACCGTTCCTTTGCAGTAACCGTTTTCATGTTTAGATTTCACTCTGTTTTGTCCTATATGGATACATTTAGTTGGAACGCTAAATCAAACATGGTTTGTGCTAGCTCTTTGAAATTGGCACAATAATTTAGTTCCAAGTTCTATCGCTATGGGTTGTGTCCTTTTGAAGAAGCCCCAAACAGAGACTCACGAGAATCACTTTCATTGAAAGGGGTTGCCAAGCTTCCAAAAAACTACGAGTTTCCTGAAATCTCAGCAAACATTTTTTCACCCAATTTGATGATACATATATTTAATGATCAGTACACCAATCCCACTTGGCTCACCAAATTTCGTTCTTCTAGGTTAAACCGTTCCTTTGCAGTAACCGTTTTCATGTTTAGGTTTCACTCTGTTTTCTCCTATATGGATAAATGTAGTTGGAACTCTAAATCAAACACGGTTTGTGCTAGCTCTTTGAAACTTGGCACAATAATGTAGTTCCAAGTTCTATCGCTATGGTTTGTGTCCTATTGAAGTAGCCACAAGCAGAGACGGATGAGAATCACTTTCATAAAAAGGGGTTGCCAAGCTTCCAAAAATCTATGAGTTTCCTGAAAACTCAGCAAACATTTTTTCAAGCAATCTTGATGATACTTGCAGGTAATGATCAGTACACCAAGCCCACTTGGCTCACCACATTTGTTCTTCTAGGTTAAACCGTTCCTTTGCAGTAACCGTTTTCATGTTTAGGTTTCACTCTGTTTTCTCCTATATGGATACATGTAGTTGGAACTCTAAATCAAACACGGTTTGTGCTAGCTCTTTGAAACTTGGCACAATAATGTAGCTCCAAGTTCTATCGCTATAGTTTGTGTCCTATTGAAGTAGCCCCAAGCAGAGACTCACGAGAATCACTTTCATTGAAAGGGGTTGCCAAGCTTCCAAAAAACTACGAGTTTCCTGAAATCTCAGCAAACATTTTTTCAGCCAATCTTGATGATACTTCCATGTAATGATCAGGACACCAATCCCACTTAGCTCACCAAATTTCATTCTTCTAGGTTAAACAGTTCCTTTGCAGTAACTGCTTTCATGTTTAGGTTTCACTCTGTTTTCTCCTATATGGACACATGTAGTTGGAACTCTAAATCAAACACGGTTTGTGCTAGCTCTTTGAAACTTGGCACAATAATGTAGTTCCAAGTTCTATCGCTATGGTTTGTGTCCTATTGAAGTAGCCACAAGCAGAGACTGACGAGAATCACTTTCATAAAAAGGGGTTGCCAAGCTTCCAAAAAACTATGAGTTTCCTGAAATCTCAGCAAACATTTTTTCACCCAATCTTGATGATACTTCCATGTAATGGTCAGTACAGCAAGCCCACTTGGTCACCAAATTTTGTTCTTCTAGGTTTAACCGTTCCATTGCAGTAACCGTTTTCATGTTTAGGTTTCACTCTGTTTTCTTCTGTATGGATACATGTAGTTGGAACTCTAAATCAAACACGGTTTGTGCTAGCTCTTTGAAACTTGGCACAATAATGTAGTTCCAAGTTCTGTCGCTATGGTTTGTGTCCTATTGAAGGAGCCCCAAGCAGAGACTGACGAGAATCACTTCATTGAAATTGTTTGCCAACCTTCCAAAAACTACGAGATTCCTGAATTCTCAGCAAACATTTTTTCACCCAATATTGATGATACTTCCATTTAATACTCAGCCCACCAATCCCACTTGTCTCACCAAATTTCGTTCTTCTAGTTTAAACCGTTCCTTTGCAGTAAACGTTTTCATGATAAGGTTTCACTCTGTTTTGTCCTATATGGATACATTTAGTTGGAACGCTAAATCAAACACGGTTTGTGCTAGCTCTTTGAAACTTGGCACAATAATTTAGTTCCAAGTTCTATCGCTATGGTTTGTGTCCTATTGAAGTAGCCCGAAGCAGAGACTCACGAGAATGACTTTCATTGAAAGGGGTTGCCAAGCTTCCAAAAAACTACGAGTTTCCTGAAATCTCAGCAGACATTTTTTCACCCAATCTTGATGATACTTGCAGGTAATGATCAGTACAGCAAGCCCCCTTGGCTCACCCAATTTCGTTCTTCTAGGTTAAACCGTTCCTTTGCAGTAACCGTTAACATGTTTAGGTTTCACTCTGTTTTCTCCTATATGGACACATGCAGTTGGAACTCTAAATCAAACACGGTTCGTGCTAGCTCTTTGAAACTTTGCACAATAATGTAGTTCCAAGTTCTATCGCAATGGTTTGTGTCCTTTTGAAGTAGCCCCAAGCAGAGACTGACGAGAATCACTTTCATTGAAATCGGTTGCCAAGCTTCCAAAAACTACGAGTTTCCTGAAATCTCAGCAAACATTTTTTCACCCAATCTTGATGATACTTCCATTTAATAATCAGCCCACCCATCCCACTTGGCTCAGCAAATTTCGTTCTTCTAGGTTAAACCGTTCCTTTGCAATAACCGTTTTCATGTTTAGGTTTCACTCTGTTTTCTCCTATATGGATACATGTAGTTGGAACTCTAAATCAAACACGGTTTGTGCTAGCTCTTTGAAACTTGGCACAATAATGTAGTTCCAAGTTCTATCGCTATGGTTTGTGTCCTATTGAAGTACCCCCAAGCAGAGACTCACGAGAATCACTTTCATTCAAATTGGTTGCAAAGCTTCCAAAATCTACGAGTTTCCTGAAATCTCAGCAAACATTTTTCACCCAATCTAGATGATACTTCCATGTAATGATCAGTACACCAATCCCACTTGGCTCAACAAATTTCGTTCTTCTAGGTTAAACTGTTCCTTTGCAGGAACCGTTTGCATGTTTATGTTTCACTCAGTTTTCTCCTATATGGACACATGTAGTTGGAACTCTAAATCAAACACGGTTTGTGCTAGCTCTTTGAAACTTGGCACAATAATGTAGTTCCAAGTTCTATCACTATGGTTTGTGTCCTATTGAAGTAGCCCCAAGCAGAGACTGACAAGAATCACTTTCATAAAAAGGGGTTGCCCAGCTTCCAAAAAACGACGAGTTTCCTGAAATCTCAGCAAACATTTTTTCACCCAATCTTGATGATACTTGCAGGTATTGATCAGTACAGCAAGCCCACTTGGCTCACCAAATTTCGTTCTTCTAGGTTAAACCGTTCCTTTGCAGTAACCGTTTTCATGTTTAGGTTTCACTCTGTTTTGTCTTATATGGATACATTTAGTTGGAACGCTAAATCAAACACGGTTTGTGCTAGCTCTTTGAAACTTGGCACAAAAATGTAGTTCCAAGTTCTATCGCAATGGTTTGTTTCCTATTGAAGTAGCCCCAAGCAGAGACTGACGAGAATCACTTTCATTGAAAGGGGTTGCCAAGCTTCCAAAAAACTACGAGTTTCCTGAAATCTCAGCAAACATTTTTTCACCCAATCTTGATGATACTTCCATTTAATAATCAGCCCACCAATCCCACTCGGCTCAGCAAATTTCGTTCTTCTAGGTTAAACCGTTTTTTGCAGTAACCGTTTTCATGTTTAGATTTCACTCTGTTTTGTCCTATATGGATACATTTAGTTGGAACGCTAAATCAAACATGGTTTGTGCTAGCTCTTTGAAATTGGCACAATAATTTAGTTCCAAGTTCTATCGCTATGGGTTGTGTCCTTTTGAAGAAGCCCCAAACAGAGACTCACGAGAATCACTTTCATTGAAAGGGGTTGCCAAGCTTCCAAAAAACTACGAGTTTCCTGAAATCTCAGCAAACATTTTTTCACCCAATTTGATGATACATATATTTAATGATCAGTACACCAATCCCACTTGGCTCACCAAATTTCGTTCTTCTAGGTTAAACCGTTCCTTTGCAGTAACCGTTTTCATGTTTAGGTTTCACTCTGTTTTCTCCTATATGGATACATGTATTTGGAACTCTAAATCAAACACGGTTTGTGCTAGCTCTTTGAAACTTGGCACAATAATGTAGTTCCAAGTTCTATCGCTATGGTTTGTGTCCTATTGAAGTAGCCACAAGCAGAGACGGATGAGAATCACTTTCATAAAAAGGGGTTGCCAAGCTTCCAAAAATCTATGAGTTTCCTGAAAACTCAGCAAACATTTTTTCAAGCAATCTTGATGATACTTGCAGGTAATGATCAGTACACCAAGTCCACTTGGCTCACCACATTTTGTTCTTCTAGGTTAAACCGTTCCTTTGCAGTAACCGTTTTCATGTTTAGGTTTCACTCTGTTTTCTCCTATATGGATACATGTAGTTGGAACTCTAAATCAAACACGGTTTGTGCTAGCTCTTTGAAACTTGGCACAATAATGTAGCTCCAAGTTCTATCGCTATAGTTTGTGTCCTATTGAGGTAGCCCCAAGAAGAGACTCACGAGAATCACTTTCATTGAAAGGGGTTGCCAAGCTTCCAAAAAACTACGAGTTTCCTGAAATCTCAGCAAACATTTTTTCAGCCAATCTTGATGATACTTCCATGTAATGATCAGGACACCAATCCCACTTTGCTCACCAAATTTCACTCTTCTAGGTTAAACAGTTCCTTTGCAGTAACTGCTTTCATGTTTAGGTTTCACTCTGTTTTCTCCTATATGGACACATGTAGTTGGAACTCTAAATCAAACACGGTTTGTGCTAGCTCTGTGAAACTTGGCACAATAATGTAGTTCCAAGTTCTATCGCTATGGTTTGTGTCCTATTGAAGTAGCCACAAGCAGAGACTGACGAGAATCACTTTCATAAAAAGGGGTTGCCAAGCTTCCAAAAAACTATGAGTTTCCTGAAATCTCAGCAAACATTTTTTCACCCAATCTTGATGATACTTCCATGTAATGGTCAGTACAGCAAGCCCACTTGGTCACCAAATTTTGTTCTTCTAGGTTAAACCGTTCCATTGCAGTAACCGTTTTCATGTTTAGGTTTCACTCTGTTTTCTTCTGTATGGATACATGTAGTTGGAACTCTAAATCAAACACGGTTTGTGCTAGCTCTTTGAAACTTGGCACAATAATGTAGTTCCAAGTTCTGTCGCTATGGTTTGTGTCCTATTGAAGGAGCCCCAAGCAGAGACTGACGAGAATCACTTTCATTGAAATTGTTTGCCAACCTTCCAAAAACTACGAGATTCCTGAATTCTCAGCAAACATTTTTTCACCCAATATTGATGATACTTCCATTTAATACTCAGCCCACCAATCCCACTTGTCTCACCAAATTTCGTTCTTCTAGTTTAAACCGTTCCTTTGCAGTAAACGTTTTCATGATAAGGTTTCACTCTGTTTTGTCCTATATGGATACATTTAGTTGGAACGCTAAATCAAACACGGTTTGTGCTAGCTCTTTGAAACTTGGCACAATAATTTAGTTCCAAGTTCTATCGCTATGGTTTGTGTCCTATTGAAGTAGCCCGAAGCAGAGACTCACGAGAATGACTTTCATTGAAAGGGGTTGCCAAGCTTCCAAAAAACTACGAGTTTCCTGAAATCTCAGCAGACATTTTTTCACCCAATCTTGATGATACTTGCAGGTAATGATCAGTACAGCAAGCCCCCTTGGCTCACCCAATTTCGTTCTTCTAGGTTAAACCGTTCCTTTGCAGTAACCGTTAACATGTTTAGGTTTCACTCTGTTTTCTCCTATATGGACACATGCAGTTGGAACTCTAAATCAAACACGGTTCGTGCTAGCTCTTTGAAACTTTGCACAATAATGTAGTTCCAAGTTCTATCGCAATGGTTTGTGTCCTTTTGAAGTAGCCCCAAGCAGAGACTGACGAGAATCACTTTCATTGAAATCGGTTGCCAAGCTTCCAAAAACTACGAGTTTCCTGAAATCTCAGCAAACATTTTTTCACCCAATCTTGATGATACTTCCATTTAATAATCAGCCCACCCATCCCACTTGGCTCAGCAAATTTCGTTCTTCTAGGTTAAACCGTTCCTTTGCAGTAACCGTTTTCATGTTTAGGTTTCACTCTGTTTTCTCCTATATGGATACATGTAGTTGGAACTCTAAATCAAACACGGTTTGTGCTAGCTCTTTGAGACTTGGCACAATAATGTAGTTCCAAGTTCTATCGCTATGGTTTGTGTCCTATTGAAGTAGCCCCAAGCAGAGACTGACGAGAATCACTTTCATTCAAATTGGTTGCAAAGCTTCCAAAATCTACGAGTTTCCTGAAATCTCAGCAAACATTTTTTCACCCAATCTTGATGATAATTCCATTTAATGATCAGTACACCAATCCCACTGGGCTCACCAAATTTCGTTCTTCTAGGTTAAACCGTTCCTTTGCAGTAACCGTTTTCATGTTTAGGTTTCCCTCTGTTTTCTCCTATAGGGACACATGCAGTTGGAACTCTAAATCAAACACGGTTTGTGCTAGCTCTTTGCAACTTGGCACAATAATGTAGTTCCAAGTTCTATCGCTATGGTTTGTGTCCTATTGAAGTCGCCCCAAGCAGAGACTGACGAGAATCACTTTCATTGAAAGGGGTTGCCAAGCTTCCAAAAAACTACGAGTTTCCTGAAATCTCAGCAAACATTTTTCACCCAATCTAGATGATACTTCCATGTAATGATCAGTACACCAATCCCACTTGGCTCAACAAATTTCGTTCTTCTAGGTTAAACTGTTCCTTTGCAGGAACCGTTTGCATGTTTATGTTTCACTCAGTTTTCTCCTATATGGACACATGTAGTTGGAACTCTAAATCAAACACGGTTTGTGCTAGCTCTTTGAAACTTGGCACAATAATGTAGTTCCAAGTTCTATCACTATGGTTTGTGTCCTATTGAAGTAGCCCCAAGCAGAGACTGACAAGAATCACTTTCATAAAAAGGGGTTGCCCAGCTTCCAAAAAACGACGAGTTTCCTGAAATCTCAGCAAACATTTTTTCACCCAATCTTGATGATACTTGCAGGTATTGATCAGTACAGCAAGCCCACTTGGCTCACCAAATTTCGTTCTTCTAGGTTAAACCGTTCCTTTGCAGTAACCGTTTTCATGTTTAGGTTTCACTCTGTTTTGTCTTATATGGATACATTTAGTTGGAACGCTAAATCAAACACGGTTTGTGCTAGCTCTTTGAAACTTGGCACAAAAATGTAGTTCCAAGTTCTATCGCAATGGTTTGTTTCCTATTGAAGTAGCCCCAAGCAGAGACTGACGAGAATCACTTTCATTGAAAGGGGTTGCCAAGCTTCCAAAAAACTACGAGTTTCCTGAAATCTCAGCAAACATTTTTTCACCCAATCTTGATGATACTTCCATTTAATAATCAGCCCACCAATCCCACTTGGCTCAGCAAATTTCGTTCTTCTAGGTTAAACCGTTCCTTTGCAGTAACCGTTTTCATGTTTAGATTTCACTCTGTTTTGTCCTATATGGATACATTTAGTTGGAACGCTAAATCAAACATGGTTTGTGCTAGCTCTTTGAAATTGGCACAATAATTTAGTTCCAAGTTCTATCGCTATGGGTTGTGTCCTTTTGAAGAAGCCCCAAACAGAGACTCACGAGAATCACTTTCATTGAAAGGGGTTGCCAAGCTTCCAAAAAACTACGAGTTTCCTGAAATCTCAGCAAACATTTTTTCACCCAATTTGATGATACATATATTTAATGATCAGTACACCAATCCCACTTGGCTCACCAAATTTCGTTCTTCTAGGTTAAACCGTTCCTTTGCAGTAACCGTTTTCATGTTTAGGTTTCACTCTGTTTTCTCCTATATGGATAAATGTAGTTGGAACTCTAAATCAAACACGGTTTGTGCTAGCTCTTTGAAACTTGGCACAATAATGTAGTTCCAAGTTCTATCGCTATGGTTTGTGTCCTATTGAAGTAGCCACAAGCAGAGACGGATGAGAATCACTTTCATAAAAAGGGGTTGCCAAGCTTCCAAAAATCTATGAGTTTCCTGAAAACTCAGCAAACATTTTTTCAAGCAATCTTGATGATACTTGCAGGTAATGATCAGTACACCAAGCCCACTTGGCTCACCACATTTTGTTCTTCTAGGTTAAACCGTTCCTTTGCAGTAACCGTTTTCATGTTTAGGTTTCACTCTGTTTTCTCCTATATGGATACATGTAGTTGGAACTCTAAATCAAACACGGTTTGTGCTAGCTCTTTGAAACTTGGCACAATAATGTAGCTCCAAGTTCTATCGCTATGGTTTGTGTCCTATTGAAGTAGCCCCAAGCAGAGACTCACGAGAATCACTTTCATTGAAAGGGGTTGCCAAGCTTCCAAAAAACTACGAGTTTCCTGAAATATCAGCAAACATTTTTTCAGCCAATCTTGATGATACTTCCATGTAATGATCAGGACACCAATCCCACTTAGCTCACCAAATTTCATTCTTCTAGGTTAAACAGTTCCTTTGCAGTAACTGCTTTCATGTTTAGATTTCACTCTGTTTTCTCCTATATGGACACATGTAGTTGGAACTCTAAATCAAACACGGTTTGTGCAAGCTCTTTGAAACTTGGCACAATAATGTAGTTCCAAGTTCTATCGCTATGGTTTGTGTCCTATTGAAGAGGCCACAAGCAGAGACTGACGAGAATCACTTTCATAAAAAGGGGTTGCCAAGCTTCCAAAAAACTATGAGTTTCCTGAAATCTCAGCAAACATTTTTTCACCCAATCTTGATGATACTTCCATGTAATGGTCAGTACAGCAAGACCACTTGGTCACCAAATTTTGTTCTTCTAGGTTAAACCGTTCCATTGCAGTAACCGTTTTCATGTTTAGGTTTCACTCTGTTTTCTCCTGTATGGATACATGTAGTTGGAACTCTAAATCAAACACGGTTTGTGCTAGCTCTTTGAAACTTGGCACAATAATGTAGCTCCAAGTTCTATCGCTATGGTTTGTGTCCTATTGAAGTAGCCCCAAGGAGAGACTCACGAGAATCACTTTCATTGAAAGGGGTTGCCAAGCTTCCAAAAAACTACGAGTTTCCTGAAATCTCAGCAAACATTTTTTCAGCCAATCTTGATGATACTTGCAGGTATTGATCAGTACACCAATCCCACTTAGCTCACCAAATTTCATTCTTCTAGGTTAAACAGTTCCTTTGCAGTAACTGCTTTCATGTTTAGGTTTCACTCTGTTTTCTCCTATATGGACACATGTAGTTGGAACTCTAAATCAAACACGGTTTGTGCTAGCTCTTTGAAACTTGGCACAATCATGTAGTTCCAAGTTCTATCGCTATGGTTTGTGTCCTATTGAAGTAGCCACAAGCAGAGACTGACGAGAATCACTTTCATAAAAAGGGGTTGCCAAGCTTCCAAAAAACTATGAGTTTCCTGAAATCTCAGCAAACATTTTTTCACCCAATCTTGATGATACTTCCATGTAATGGTCAGTACAGCAAGACCACTTGGTCACCAAATTTTGTTCTTCTAGGTTAAACCGTTCCATTGCAGTAACCGTTTTCATGTTTAGGTTTCACTCTGTTTTCTCCTGTATGGATACATGTAGTTGGAACTCTAAATCAAACACGGTTTGTGCTAGCTCTTTGAAACTAGGCACAATAATGTAGTTCCAAGTTCTATCGCTATGGTTTGTGTCCTATTGAAGTAGCCCCAAGCAGAGACTGACGAGAATAACTTTCATAAAAAGGGGTTGCCCATCTTCCAAAAAACTACGAGTTTCCTGAAATCTCAGCAAACATTTTTTCACCCAATCTTGATGATACTTGCAGGTAATGATCTGTAAAGCAAGCCCACTTGGCTCACCAAATTTCGTTCTTCTAGGTTAAACCGTTCCTTTGCAGTAACCGTTTTCATGTTTAGGTTTCACTCTGTTTTGTCCTATATGGATACATTTAGTTGGAACGCTAAATCAAACACGGTTTGTGCTAGCTCTTTGAAACTTGGCACAATAATGTAGTTCCAAGTTCTATCGCTACGTTTTGTGTCCTATTGAAGTAGCCCCAAGCAGAGACTCACGAGAATCACTTTCATTGAAAGGGGTTGCCAAGCTTCCAAAAAACTACGAGTTTCCTGAAATCTCAGCAAACATTTTTTCACCCAATCTTGATGATACTTCCATGTAATGATCAGTACAGCAAGCCCACTTGGCTCACCCAATTTCGTTCTTCTAGGTTAAACCGTTCCTTTGCAGTAACCGTTTACATGTTTAGGTTTCACTCTGTTTTCTCCTATATGGACACATGTAGTTGGAACTCTAAATCAAACACGGTTTGTGCTAGCTCTTTGAAACTTGGCACAATAATGTAGTTCCAAGTTCTATCGCTATGGTTTGTGTCCTTTTGAAGTAGCCCCAAGCAGAGACTGACGAGAATCACTTTCATTGAAATCGGTTGCCAAGCTTCCAAAAACTATGAGTTTCCTGAAATCTCAGCAAACATTTTTTCACCCAATCTTGATGATACTTCCATTAAATGATCAGTACACCAATCCCACTTGGCTCACCAAATTTCGTTCTTCTAGGTTAAACCGTTCCTTTGCAATAACCGTTTCCATGTTTAGGTTTCACTCTGTTTTCTCCTATATGGATACATGTAGTTGGAAGTCTAAATCAAACACGGTTTGTGCTAGCTCTTTGAAACTTGGCACAATAATGTAGTTCCAAGTTCTGTCGCTATGGTTTGTGTACTATTGAAGTAGTCCCAAGCAGAGTCTAACGAGAATCACTTTCATTGAAATTGGTTGCCAACCTTCCAAAAACTACGTGATTCCTGAAATCTCAGCAAACATTTTTTCACCCAATCTTGATGATACTTCCTTTTAATAATCAGCCCACCAATCCCACTTGGCTCAGCAAATTTCGTTCTTCTAGGTTAAACCGTTCCTTTGCAATAACCGTTTTCATGTTTAGGTTTCACTCTGTTTTGTCCTATATGGATACATGTAGTTGGTACTCTAATCAAACACTGTTTGTGCTAGCTCTTTGAAACTTGGCACAATTATGTAGTTCAAAGTTCTATCGCTATGGTTTGTGTCTTATTGAAGTAGCCCCAAGCAGAGACTGACGAGAATCACTTTCATAAAAAGGGGTTGCCAAGCTTCCAAAAAACTACGAGTTTCCTGAAATCTCAGCAAACAATTTTTCACCCAATCTTGATGATACATGCAGGTAATGATCAGTACAGCAAGCCCACTTGGCTCACCAAATTTCGTTCTTCTAGGTTAAACCGTTCCTTTGAAGTAACTGTTTTCATGTTTAGGTTTCACTCTGTTTTCTCCTATGTGGATACATGTAGTTGGAACTCTAAATCAAACACGGTTTGTGCTCGCTCTTTGAAACGTGGCACAATAATGTAGTTCCAAGTTCTATCGCTATGGTTTGTATCCTATTGAAGTACCCCCAAGCAGAGACTCACGAGAATCACTTTCATTCAAATTGGTTGCAAAGCTTCCAAAATCTACGAGTTTCCCGAAATCTCAGCAAACATTTTTCACCCAATCTAGATGATACTTCCATGTAATGATCAGTACACCAATCCCACTTGGCTCAACAAATTTCGTTCTTCTAGGTTAAACTGTTCCTTTGCAGGAACCGTTTGCATGTTTATGTTTCACTCAGTTTTCTCCTATATGGACACATGTAGTTGGAACTCTAAATCAAACACGGTTTGTGCTAGCTCTTTGAAACTTGGCACAATAATGTAGTTCCAAGTTCTATCACTATGGTTTGTGTCCTATTGAAGTAGCCCCAAGCAGAGACTGACAAGAATCACTTTCATAAAAAGGGGTTGCCCAGCTTCCAAAAAACGACGAGTTTCCTGAAATCTCAGCAAACATTTTTTCACCCAATCTTGATGATACTTGCAGGTATTGATCAGTACAGCAAGCCCACTTGGCTCACCAAATTTCGTTCTTCTAGGTTAAACCGTTCCTTTGCAGTAACCGTTTTCATGTTTAGGTTTCACTCTGTTTTGTCTTATATGGATACATTTAGTTGGAACGCTAAATCAAACACGGTTTGTGCTAGCTCTTTGAAACTTGGCACAAAAATGTAGTTCCAAGTTCTATCGCAATGGTTTGTTTCCTATTGAAGTAGCCCCAAGCAGAGACTGACGAGAATCACTTTCATTGAAAGGGGTTGCCAGGCTTCCAAAAAACTACGAGTTTCCTGAAATCTCAGCAAACATTTTTTCACCCAATCTTGATGATACTTCCATTTAATAATCAGCCCACCAATCCCACTCGGCTCAGCAAATTTCGTTCTTCTAGGTTAAACCGTTTTTTGCAGTAACCGTTTTCATGTTTAGATTTCACTCTGTTTTGTCCTATATGGATACATTTAGTTGGAACGCTAAATCAAACATGGTTTGTGCTAGCTCTTTGAAATTGGCACAATAATTTAGTTCCAAGTTCTATCGCTATGGGTTGTGTCCTTTTGAAGAAGCCCCAAACAGAGACTCACGAGAATCACTTTCATTGAAAGGGGTTGCCAAGCTTCCAAAAAACTACGAGTTTCCTGAAATCTCAGCAAACATTTTTTCACCCAATTTGATGATACATATATTTAATGATCAGTACACCAATCCCACTTGGCTCACCAAATTTCGTTCTTCTAGGTTAAACCGTTCCTTTGCAGTAACCGTTTTCATGTTTAGGTTTCACTCTGTTTTCTCCTATATGGATACATGTATTTGGAACTCTAAATCAAACACGGTTTGTGCTAGCTCTTTGAAACTTGGCACAATAATGTAGTTCCAAGTTCTATCGCTATGGTTTGTGTCCTATTGAAGTAGCCACAAGCAGAGACGGATGAGAATCACTTTCATAAAAAGGGGTTGCCAAGCTTCCAAAAATCTATGAGTTTCCTGAAAACTCAGCAAACATTTTTTCAAGCAATCTTGATGATACTTGCAGGTAATGATCAGTACACCAAGTCCACTTGGCTCACCACATTTTGTTCTTCTAGGTTAAACCGTTCCTTTGCAGTAACCGTTTTCATGTTTAGGTTTCACTCTGTTTTCTCCTATATGGATACATGTAGTTGGAACTCTAAATCAAACACGGTTTGTGCTAGCTCTTTGAAACTTGGCACAATAATGTAGCTCCAAGTTCTATCGCTATAGTTTGTGTCCTATTGAGGTAGCCCCAAGAAGAGACTCACGAGAATCACTTTCATTGAAAGGGGTTGCCAAGCTTCCAAAAAACTACGTGTTTCCTGAAATCTCAGCAAACATTTTTTCAGCCAATCTTGATGATACTTCCATGTAATGATCAGGACACCAATCCCACTTTGCTCACCAAATTTCACTCTTCTAGGTTAAACAGTTCCTTTGCAGTAACTGCTTTCATGTTTAGGTTTCACTCTGTTTTCTCCTATATGGACACATGTAGTTGGAACTCTAAATCAAACACGGTTTGTGCTAGCTCTGTGAAACTTGGCACAATAATGTAGTTCCAAGTTCTATCGCTATGGTTTGTGTCCTATTGAAGTAGCCACAAGCAGAGACTGACGAGAATCACTTTCATAAAAAGGGGTTGCCAAGCTTCCAAAAAACTATGAGTTTCCTGAAATCTCAGCAAACATTTTTTCACCCAATCTTGATGATACTTCCATGTAATGGTCAGTACAGCAAGCCCACTTGGTCACCAAATTTTGTTCTTCTAGGTTAAACCGTTCCATTGCAGTAACCGTTTTCATGTTTAGGTTTCACTCTGTTTTCTTCTGTATGGATACATGTAGTTGGAACTCTAAATCAAACACGGTTTGTGCTAGCTCTTTGAAACTTGGCACAATAATGTAGTTCCAAGTTCTGTCGCTATGGTTTGTGTCCTATTGAAGGAGCCCCAAGCAGAGACTGACGAGAATCACTTTCATTGAAATTGTTTGCCAACCTTCCAAAAACTACGAGATTCCTGAATTCTCAGCAAACATTTTTTCACCCAATATTGATGATACTTCCATTTAATACTCAGCCCACCAATCCCACTTGTCTCACCAAATTTCGTTCTTCTAGTTTAAACCGTTCCTTTGCAGTAAACGTTTTCATGATAAGGTTTCACTCTGTTTTGTCCTATATGGATACATTTAGTTGGAACGCTAAATCAAACACGGTTTGTGCTAGCTCTTTGAAACTTGGCACAATAATTTAGTTCCAAGTTCTATCGCTATGGTTTGTGTCCTATTGAAGTAGCCCGAAGCAGAGACTCACGAGAATGACTTTCATTGAAAGGGGTTGCCAAGCTTCCAAAAAACTACGAGTTTCCTGAAATCTCAGCAGACATTTTTTCACCCAATCTTGATGATACTTGCAGGTAATGATCAGTACAGCAAGCCCCCTTGGCTCACCCAATTTCGTTCTTCTAGGTTAAACCGTTCCTTTGCAGTAACCGTTAACATGTTTAGGTTTCACTCTGTTTTCTCCTATATGGACACATGCAGTTGGAACTCTAAATCAAACACGGTTCGTGCTAGCTCTTTGAAACTTTGCACAATAATGTAGTTCCAAGTTCTATCGCAATGGTTTGTGTCCTTTTGAAGTAGCCCCAAGCAGAGACTGACGAGAATCACTTTCATTGAAATCGGTTGCCAAGCTTCCAAAAACTACGAGTTTCCTGAAATCTCAGCAAACATTTTTTCACCCAATCTTGATGATACTTCCATTTAATAATCAGCCCACCCATCCCACTTGGCTCAGCAAATTTCGTTCTTCTAGGTTAAACCGTTCCTTTGCAGTAACCGTTTTCATGTTTAGGTTTCACTCTGTTTTCTCCTATATGGATACATGTAGTTGGAACTCTAAATCAAACACGGTTTGTGCTAGCTCTTTGAAACTTGGCACAATAATGTAGTTCCAAGTTCTATCGCTATGGTTTGTGTCCTATTGAAGTAGCCCCAAGCAGAGACTGACGAGAATCACTTTCATTCAAATTGGTTGCAAAGCTTCCAAAATCTACGAGTTTCCTGAAATCTCAGCAAACATTTTTTCACCCAATCTTGATGATAATTCCATTTAATGATCAGTACACCAATCCCACTGGGCTCACCAAATTTCGTTCTTCTAGGTTAAACCGTTCCTTTGCAGTAACCGTTTTCATGTTTATGTTTCACTCAGTTTTCTCCTATATGGACACATGTAGTTGGAACTCTAAATCAAACACGGTTTGTGCTAGCTCTTTGAAACTTGGCACAATAATGTAGTTCCAAGTTCTATCACTATGGTTTGTGTCCTATTGAAGTAGCCCCAAGCAGAGACTGACAAGAATCACTTTCATAAAAAGGGGTTGCCCAGCTTCCAAAAAACGACGAGTTTCCTGAAATCTCAGCAAACATTTTTTCACCCAATCTTGATGATACTTGCAGGTATTGATCAGTACAGCAAGCCCACTTGGCTCACCAAATTTCGTTCTTCTAGGTTAAACCGTTCCTTTGCAGTAACCGTTTTCATGTTTAGGTTTCACTCTGTTTTGTCTTATATGGATACATTTAGTTGGAACGCTAAATCAAACACGGTTTGTGCTAGCTCTTTGAAACTTGGCACAAAAATGTAGTTCCAAGTTCTATCGCAATGGTTTGTTTCCTATTGAAGTAGCCCCAAGCAGAGACTGACGAGAATCACTTTCATTGAAAGGAGTTGCCAAGCTTCCAAAAACTACGAGTTTCCTGAAATCTCAGCAAACATTTTTTCACCCAATCTTGATGATACTTCCATTTAATAATCAGCCCACCAATCCCACTTGGCTCAGCAAATTTCCTTCTTCTAGGTTAAACCGTTCCTTTGCAGTAACCGTTTTCATGTTTAGATTTCACTCTGTTTTGTCCTATATGGATACATTTAGTTGGAACGCTAAATCAAACATGGTTTGTGCTAGCTCTTTGAAATTGGCACAATAATTTAGTTCCAAGTTCTATCGCTATGGGTTGTGTCCTTTTGAAGAAGCCCCAAACAGAGACTCACGAGAATCACTTTCATTGAAAGGGGTTGCCAAGCTTCCAAAAAACTACGAGTTTCCTGAAATCTCAGCAAACATTTTTTCACCCAATTTGATGATACATATATTTAATGATCAGTACACCAATCCCACTTGGCTCACCAAATTTCGTTCTTCTAGGTTAAACCGTTCCTTTGCAGTAACCGTTTTCATGTTTAGGTTTCACTCTGTTTTCTCCTATATGGATACATGTAGTTGGAACTCTAAATCAAACACGGTTTGTGCTAGCTCTTTGAAACTTGGCACAATAATGTAGCTCCAAGTTCTATCGCTATGGTTTGTGTCCTATTGAAGTAGCCCCAAGCAGAGACTCACGAGAATCACTTTCATTGAAAGGGGTTGCCAAGCTTCCAAAAAACTACGAGTTTCCTGAAATCTCAGCAAACATTTTTTCAGCCAATCTTGATGATACTTCCATGTAATGATCAGGACACCAATCCCACTTAGCTCACCAAATTTCATTCTTCTAGGTTAAACAGTTCCTTTGCAGTAACTGCTTTCATGTTTAGGTTTCACTCTGTTTTCTCCTATATGGACACATGTAGTTGGAACTCTAAATCAAACACGGTTTGTGCAAGCTCTTTGAAACTTGGCACAATAATGTAGTTCCAAGTTCTATCGCTATGGTTTGTGTCCTATTGAAGAGGCCACAAGCAGAGACTGACGAGAATCACTTTCATAAAAAGGGGTTGCCAAGCTTCCAAAAAACTATGAGTTTCCTGAAATCTCAGCAAACATTTTTTCACCCAATCTTGATGATACTTCCATGTAATGGTCAGTACAGCAAGACCACTTGGTCACCAAATTTTGTTCTTCTAGGTTAAACCGTTCCATTGCAGTAACCGTTTTCATGTTTAGGTTTCACTCTGTTTTCTCCTGTATGGATACATGTAGTTGGAACTCTAAATCAAACACGGTTTGTGCTAGCTCTTTGAAACTTGGCACAATAATGTAGCTCCAAGTTCTATCGCTATGGTTTGTGTCCTATTGAAGTAGCCCCAAGCAGAGACTCACGAGAATCACTTTCATTGAAAGGGGTTGCCAAGCTTCCAAAAAACTACGAGTTTCCTGAAATCTCAGCAAACATTTTTTCAGCCAATCTTGATGATACTTCCATGTAATGATCAGGACACCAATCCCACTTAGCTCACCACATTTCATTCTTCTAGGTTAAACAGTTCCTTTGCAGTAACTGCTTTCATGTTTAGGTTTCACTCTGTTTTCTCCTATATGGACACATGTAGTTGGAACTCTAAATCAAACACGGTTTGTGCTAGCTCTTTGAAACTTGGCACAATCATGTAGTTCCAAGTTCTATCGCTATGGTTTGTGTCCTATTGAAGTAGCCACAAGCAGAGACTGACGAGAATCACTTTCATAAAAAGGGGTTGCCAAGCTTCCAAAAAACTATGAGTTTCCTGAAATCTCAGCAAACATTTTTTCACCCAATCTTGATGATACTTCCATGTAATGGTCAGTACAGCAAGACCACTTGGTCACCAAATTTTGTTCTTCTAGGTTAAACCGTTCCATTGCAGTAACCGTTTTCATGTTTAGGTTTCACTCTGTTTTCTCCTGTATGGATACATGTAGTTGGAACTCTAAATCAAACACGGTTTGTGCTAGCTCTTTGAAACTAGGCACAATAATGTAGTTCCAAGTTCTATCGCTATGGTTTGTGTCCTATTGAAGTAGCCCCAAGCAGAGACTGACGAGAATAACTTTCATAAAAAGGGGTTGCCCATCTTCCAAAAAACTACGAGTTTCCTGAAATCTCAGCAAACATTTTTTCACCCAATCTTGATGATACTTGCAGGTAATGATCTGTAAAGCAAGCCCACTTGGCTCACCAAATTTCGTTCTTCTAGGTTAAACCGTTCCTTTGCAGTAACCGTTTTCATGTTTAGGTTTCACTCTGTTTTGTCCTATATGGATACATTTAGTTGGAACGCTAAATCAAACACGGTTTGTGCTAGCTCTTTGAAACTTGGCACAATAATGTAGTTCCAAGTTCTATCGCTACGTTTTGTGTCCTATTGAAGTAGCCCCAAGCAGAGACTCACGAGAATCACTTTCATTGAAAGGGGTTGCCAAGCTTCCAAAAAACTACGAGTTTCCTGAAATCTCAGCAAACATTTTTTCACCCAATCTTGATGATACTTCCATGTAATGATCAGTACAGCAAGCCCACTTGGCTCACCCAATTTCGTTCTTCTAGGTTAAACCGTTCCTTTGCAGTAACCGTTTACATGTTTAGGTTTCACTCTGTTTTCTCCTATATGGACACATGTAGTTGGAACTCTAAATCAAACACGGTTTGTGCTAGCTCTTTGAAACTTGGCACAATAATGTAGTTCCAAGTTCTATCGCTATGGTTTGTGTCCTTTTGAAGTAGCCCCAAGCAGAGACTGACGAGAATCACTTTCATTGAAATCGGTTGCCAAGCTTCCAAAAACTATGAGTTTCCTGAAATCTCAGCAAACATTTTTTCACCCAATCTTGATGATACTTCCATTAAATGATCAGTACACCAATCCCACTTGGCTCACCAAATTTCGTTCTTCTAGGTTAAACCGTTCCTTTGCAATAACCGTTTCCATGTTTAGGTTTCACTCTGTTTTCTCCTATATGGATACATGTAGTTGGAAGTCTAAATCAAACACGGTTTGTGCTAGCTCTTTGAAACTTGGCACAATAATGTAGTTCCAAGTTCTGTCGCTATGGTTTGTGTACTATTGAAGTAGTCCCAAGCAGAGACTAACGAGAATCACTTTCATTGAAATTGGTTGCCAACCTTCCAAAAACTACGTGATTCCTGAAATCTCAGCAAACATTTTTTCACCCAATCTTGATGATACTTCCTTTTAATAATCAGCCCACCAATCCCACTTGGCTCAGCAAATTTCGTTCTTCTAGGTTAAACCGTTCCTTTGCAATAACCGTTTTCATGTTTAGGTTTCACTCTGTTTTGTCCTATATGGATACATGTAGTTGGTACTCTAATCAAACACTGTTTGTGCTAGCTCTTTGAAACTTGGCACAATTATGTAGTTCAAAGTTCTATCGCTATGGTTTGTGTCCTATTGAAGTAGCCCCAAGCAGAGACTGACGAGAATCACTTTCATAAAAAGGGGTTGCCAAGCTTCCAAAAAACTACGAGTTTCCTGAAATCTCAGCAAACAATTTTTCACCCAATCTTGATGATACATGCAGGTAATGATCAGTACAGCAAGCCCACTTGGCTCACCAAATTTCGTTCTTCTAGGTTAAACCGTTCCTTTGAAGTAACTGTTTTCATGTTTAGGTTTCACTCTGTTTTCTCCTATGTGGATACATGTAGTTGGAACTCTAAATCAAACACGGTTTGTGCTCGCTCTTTGAAACTTGGCACAATAATGTAGTTCCAAGTTCTATCGCTATGGTTTGTGTCCTATTGAAGTACCCCCAAGCAGAGACTCACGAGAATCACTTTCATTGAAATTGGTTGCCAAGCTTCCAAAAAACTACGATTTTCCTGAAATCTCAGCAAACATTTTTTCACCCAATCTTGAGATACTTCCATTTAATAATCAGCCCACCAATCCCACTTGGCTCAGCAAATTTCGTTCTTCTAGGTTAAACCGTTCCTTTGCAATAACCGTTTTCATGTTTAGGTTTCACTCTCTTTTCTCCTATATGGACACATGTAGTTGGAACTCTAAATCAAACACGGTTTGTGCTAGCTCTTTGAAACTTGGCACAATAATGTAGTTCCAAGTTCTATCGCTATGGTTTGTGTCCTATTGAAGTAGCCACAAGCAGAGACTGACGAGAATCACTTTCATAAAAAGGGGTTGCCAAGCTTCCAAAAAACTATGAGTTTCCTGAAATCTCAGCAAACATTTTTTCACCCAATCTTGATGATACTTCCATGTAATGGTCAGTACAGCAAGCCCACTTGGTCACCAAATTTTGTTCTTCTAGGTTAAACCGTTCCATTGCAGTAACCGTTTTCATGTTTAGGTTTCACTCTGTTTTCTTCTGTATGGATACATGTAGTTGGAACTCTAAATCAAACACGGTTTGTGCTAGCTCTTTGAAACTTGGCACAATAATGTAGTTCCAAGTTCTGTCGCTATGGTTGTGTCCTATTGAAGGAGCCCCAAGCAGAGACTGACGAGAATCACTTTCATTGAAATTGTTTGCCAACCTTCCAAAAACTACGAGATTCCTGAATTCTCAGCAAACATTTTTCACCCAATATTGATGATACTTCCATTTAATACTCAGCCCACCAATCCCACTTGTCTCACCAAATTTCGTTCTTCTAGTTTAAACCGTTCCTTTGCAGTAAACGTTTTCATGATAAGGTTTCACTCTGTTTTGTCCTATATGGATACATTTAGTTGGAACGCTAAATCAAACACGGTTTGTGCTAGCTCTTTGAAACTTGGCACAATAATTTAGTTCCAAGTTCTATCGCTATGGTTTGTGTCCTATTGAAGTAGCCCGAAGCAGAGACTCACGAGAATGACTTTCATTGAAAGGGGTTGCAAAGCTTCCAAAAAACTACGAGTTTCCTGAAATCTCAGCAGACATTTTTCACCCAATCTTGATGATACTTGCAGGTAATGATCAGTACAGCAAGCCCCCTGGCTCACCCAATTTCGTTCTTCTAGGTTAAACCGTTCCTTTGCAGTAACCGTTAACATGTTTAGGTTTCACTCTGTTTTCTCCTATATGGACACATGCAGTTGGAACTCCTAAATCAAACACGGTTCGTGCTAGCTCTTTGAAACTTTTGCACAATAATGTAGTTCCAAGTTCTATCGCAATGGTTTGTGTCCTTTTGAAGTAGCCCCAAGCAGAGACTGACGAGAATCACTTTCCATTGAAATCGGTTGCCAAGCTTCCAAAAACTACGAGTTTCCTGAAATCTCAGCAAACATTTTTTCACCCAATCTTGATGATACTTCCATTTAATAATCAGCCCACCCATCCCACTTGGCTCAGCAAATTTCGTTCTTCTAGGTTAAACCGTTCCTTTGCAGTAACCGTTTTCTGTTTAGGTTTCACTCTGTTTTCTCCTATATGGATACATGTAGTTGGAACTCTAAATCAAACACGGTTTGTGCTAGCTCTTTGAAACTTGGCACAATAATGTAGTTCCAAGTTCTATCGCTATGGTTTGTGTCCTATTGAAGTAGCCCCAAGCAGAGACTGACGAGAATCACTTTCATTCAAATTGGTTGCAAAGCTTCCAAAATCTACGAGTTTCCTGAAATCTCAGCAAACATTTTTTCACCCAATCTTGATGATAATTCCATTTAATGATCAGTACACCAATCCCACTGGGCTCACCAAATTTCGTTCTTCTAGGTTAAACCGTTCCTTTGCAGTAACCGTTTTCATGTTTAGGTTTCCCTCTGTTTTCTCCTATAGGGACACATGCAGTTGGAACTCTAAATCAAACACGGTTTGTGCTAGCTCTTTGCAACTTGGCACAATAATGTAGTTCCAAGTTCTATCGCTATGGTTTGTGTCCTATTGAAGTCGCCCAAGCAGAGACTGACGAGAATCACTTTCATTGAAAGGGGTTGCCAAGCTTCCAAAAAACTACGAGTTTCCTGAAATCTCAGCAAACATTTTTCACCCAATCTAGATGATACTTCCATGTAATGATCAGTACACCAATCCCACTTGGCTCAACAAATTTCGTTCTTCTAGGTTAAACTGTTCCTTTGCAGGAACCGTTTGCATGTTTATGTTTCACTCAGTTTTCTCCTATATGGACACATGTAGTTGGAACTCTAAATCAAACACGGTTTGTGCTAGCTCTTTGAAACTTGGCACAATAATGTAGTTCCAAGTTCTATCACTATGGTTTGTGTCCTATTGAAGTAGCCCCAAGCAGAGACTGACAAGAATCACTTTCATAAAAAGGGGTTGCCCAGCTTCCAAAAAACGACGAGTTTCCTGAAATCTCAGCAAACATTTTTTCACCCAATCTTGATGATACTTGCAGGTATTGATCAGTACAGCAAGCCACTTGGCTCACCAAATTTCGTTCTTCTAGGTTAAACCGTTCCTTTGCAGTAACCGTTTTCATGTTTAGGTTTCACTCTGTTTTGTCTTATATGGATACATTTAGTTGGAACGCTAAATCAAACACGGTTTGTGCTAGCTCTTTGAACTTGGCACAAAAATGTAGTTCCAAGTTCTATCGCAATGGTTTGTTTCCTATTGAAGTTGCCCCAAGCAGAGACTGACGAGAATCACTTTCATTGAAAGGGGTTGCCAAGCTTCCAAAAAACTACGAGTTTCCTGAAATCTCAGCAAACATTTTTTCACCCAATTTGATGATACTTCCATTTAATAATCAGCCCACCAATCCCACTTTGGCTCAGCAAATTTCGTTCTTCTAGGTTAAACCGTTCCTTTGCAGTAACCGTTTTCATGTTTAGATTTCACTCTTTTTGTCCTATATGGATACATTTAGTTGGAACGCTAAATCAAACATGGTTTGTGCTAGCTCTTTGAAATTGGCACAATAATTTAGTTCCAAGTTCTATCGCCTTGGGTTGTGTCCTTTTGAAGAAGCCCCAAACAGAGACTCACGAGTATCACTTTCATTGAAAGGGGTTGCCAAGCTTCCAAAAAACTACGAGTTTCCTGAAATCTCAGCAAACATTTTTTCACCCAATTTGATGATACATATATTTAATGATCAGTACACCAATCCCACTTGGCTCACCAAATTTCGTTCTTCTAGGTTAAAACGTTCCTTTGCAGTAACCGTTTTCATGTTTAGGTTTCACTCTGTTTTCTCCTATATGGATACATGTAGTTGGAACTCTAAATCAAACACGGTTTGTGCTAGCTCTTTGAAACTTGGCACAATAATGTAGTTCCAAGTTCTATCGCTATGGTTTGTGTCCTATTGAAGTAGCCCCAAGCAGAGACTCACGAGAATCACTTTCATTGAAAGGGGTTGCCAAGCTTCCAAAAAACTACGAGTTTCCTGAAATCTCAGCAAACATTTTTTCAGCCAATCTTGATGATACTTCCATGTAATGATCAGGACACCAATCCCACTTAGCTCACCAAATTTCATTCTTCTAGGTTAAACAGTTCCTTTGCAGTAACTGCTTTCATGTTTAGGTTTCACTCTGTTTTCTCCTATATGGACACATGTAGTTGGAACTCTAAATCAAACACGGTTTGTGCAAGCTCTTTGAATCTTGGCACAATAATGTAGTTCCAAGTTCTATCGCTATGGTTTGTGTCCTATTGAAGAGGCCACAAGCAGAGACTGACGAGAATCACTTTCATAAAAAGGGGTTGCCAAGCTTCCAAAAAACTATGAGTTTCCTGAAATCTCAGCAAACATTTTTTCACCCAATCTTGATGATACTTCCATGTAATGGTCAGTACAGCAAGACCACTTGGTCACCAAATTTTGTTCTTCTAGGTTAAACAGTTCCATTGCAGTAACCGTTTTCATGTTTAGGTTTCACTCTGTTTTCTCCTGTATGGATACATGTAGTTGGAACTCTAAATCAAACACGGTTTGTGCTAGCTCTTTGAAACTTGGCACAATAATGTAGCTCCAAGTTCTATCGCTATGGTTTGTGTCCTATTGAAGTAGCCCCAAGCAGAGGCTGACGAGAATAACTTTCATAAAAAGGGGTTGCCAAGCTTCCAAAAAACTACGAGTTTCCTGAAATCTCAGCAAACATTTTTCACCCAATCTTGATGATACTTCCATGTAATGATCTGTAAAGCAAGCCCACTTGGCTCACCAAATTTCGTTCTTCTAGGTTAAACCGTTCCTTTGCAGTAACCGTTTTCATGTTTAGGTTTCACTCTGTTTTGTCCTATATGGATACATTTAGGTTGGAACGCTAAATCAAACACGGTTTGTGCTAGCTCTTTGAAACTTGGCACAATAATGTAGTTCCAAGTTCTATCGCTACGTTTTGTGTCCTATTGAAGTAGCCCCAAGCAGAGACTCACGAGAATCACTTTCATTGAAAGGGGTTGCCAAGCTTCCAAAAAACTACGAGTTTCCTGAAATCTCAGCAAACATTTTTTCACCCAATCTTGATGATACTTCCATGTAATGATCAGTACAGCAAGCCCACTTGGCTCACCCAATTTCGTTCTTCTAGGTTAAACCGTTCCTTTGCAGTAACCGTTTACATGTTTAGGTTTCACTCTGTTTTCTCCTATATGGACACATGTAGTTGGAACTCTAAATCAAACACGGTTTGTGCTAGCTCTTTGAAACTTGGCACAATAATGTAGTTCCAAGTTCTATCGCTATGGTTTGTGTCCTTTTGAAGTAGCCCCAAGCAGAGACTGACGAGAATCACTTTCATTGAAATCGGTTGCCAAGCTTCCAAAAACTATGAGTTTCCTGAAATCTCAGCAAACATTTTTTCACCCAATCTTGATGATACTTCCATTAAATGATCAGTACACCAATCCCACTTGGCTCACCAAATTTCGTTCTTCTAGGTTAAACCGTTCCTTTGCAATAACCGTTTCCATATTTAGGTTTCACTCTGTTTTCTCCTATATGGATACATGTAGTTGGAAGTCTAAATCAAACACGGTTTGTGCTAGCTCTTTGAAACTTGGCACAATAATGTAGTTCCAAGTTCTGTCGCTATGGTTTGTGTACTATTGAAGTAGTCCCAAGCAGAGACTAACGAGAATCACTTTCATTGAAATTGGTTGCCAACCTTCCAAAAACTACGTGATTCCTGAAATCTCAGCAAACATTTTTTCACCCAATCTTGATGATACTTCCTTTTAATAATCAGCCCACCAATCCCACTTGGCTCAGCAAATTTCGTTCTTCTAGGTTAAACCGTTCCTTTGCAATAACCGTTTTCATGTTTAGGTTTCACTCTGTTTTGTCCTATATGGATACATGTAGTTGGTACTCTAATCAAACACTGTTTGTGCTAGCTCTTTGAAACTTGGCACAATTATGTAGTCAAAGTTCTATCGCTATGGTTTGTGTCCTATTGAAGTAGCCCCAAGCAGAGACTGACGAGAATCACTTTCATAAAAAGGGGTTGCCAAGCTTCCAAAAAACTACGAGTTTCCTGAAATCTCAGCAAACAATTTTTCACCCAATCTTGATGATACATGCAGGTAATGATCAGTACAGCAAGCCCACTTGGCTCACCAAATTTCGTTCTTCTAGGTTAAACCGTTCCTTTGAAGTAACTGTTTTCATGTTTAGGTTTCACTCTGTTTTCTCCTATGTGGATACATGTAGTTGGAACTCTAAATCAAACACGGTTTGTGCTCGCTCTTTGAAACTTGGCACAATAATGTAGTTCCAAGTTCTATCGCTATGGTTTGTGTCCTATTGAAGTACCCCCAAGCAGAGACTCACGAGAATCACTTTCATTGAAATTGGTTGCCAAGCTTCCAAAAAACTACGATTTTCCTGAAATCTCAGCAAACATTTTTTCACCCAATCTTGAGATACTTCCATTTAATAATCAGCCCACCAATCGCACTTGGCTCAGCAAATTTCGTTCTTCTAGGTTAAACCGTTCCTTTGCAATAACCGTTTTCATGTTTAGGTTTCACTCTGTTTTCTCCTATATGGATACATGTAGTTGGAACTCTAAATCAAACACGGTTTGTGCTAGCTCTTTGAAAACTTGGCACAATAATGTAGTTCCAAGTTCTATCGCTATGGTTTGTGTCCTATTGAAGTAGCCCCAAGCAGAGACTGACGAGAATCACTTTCATAAAAAGCGGTTGCCAAGCTTCCAAAAAACTACGAGTTTCCTGAAATCTCAGCAAACAATTTTTCACCCAATCTTGATGATACTTCCACGTAATGATCAGTACAACAAGCCTACTTGGCTCACCAAATTTCGTTCTTCTAGGTTAAACCGTTCCTTTGCAGTAACCGTTTCATGTTTAGGTTTCACTCTGTTTTCTCAAATATGGATACATGTAGATGGAACTCTAAATCAAACACGGTTTGTGCTAGCTCTTTGAACCTTGGCACAAGAATGTAGTTCTAAGTTCTATCGCTATGGTTTGTGCCCTATTGAAGGAGCCCCAAGCAGAGACTGACGAGAATCACTTTCATTGAAATGGGGTGCCAAGCTTCCAAAAAACTACGAGTTTCCTGAAATCTCAGCAAACATTTTTTCACCCAATCTTGAGGATATTTGCAGGTAATGATCAGCACACCAATGCCACTTGGCTCACCAAATTTCGTTGTTCTCGGTTAAACCGTTCCTTTGCAGTAACCGTTTTCATGTTTAGGTTTCACTCTCTTTTCTCCTATATGGATACATGTAGTTGGAACTCTAAATCAAACACGGTTTGTGCTAGCTCTTTGAAACTTGGCACAATAATGTAGTTCCAAGTTCTATCGCTATGGTTTGTGTCCTATTGAAGTAGCCCCAAGCAGAGACTGACGAGAATCACTTTCATTGAAATGGGGTGCCAAGCTTCCAAAAAACTACGAGTTTCCTGAAATCTCAGCAAACATTTTTTCACCCAATCTTGATGATACTTGCAGGTAATGATCAGTACAGCAAGCCCACTTGGCTCACCAAATTTCGTTCTTCTAGGTTAAACCGTTCCTTTGCAGTAACCGTTTTCATGTTTAGGTTTCACTCTGTTTTCTCCTATATGGATACATGTAGTTGGAACTCTAAATCAAACACGGTTTGTGCTAGCTCTTTGAAACTTGGCACAATAATGTAGTTCCAAGTTCTATCGCTATGGTTTGTGTCCTATTGAAGTAGCCCCAAGCAGTGACTGACGAGAATCACTTTCATTGAAATTGGTTGCCAAGCTTCCAAAAAACTACGATTTTCCTGAAATCTCAGCAACCATTTTTTCAACCAATCTTGATGATACTTCCTTTTAATAATCAGCCCACCAATCCCACTTGGCTCAGCAAATTTCGTTCTTCTAGGTTAAACCGTTCCTTTGCAATAACCGTTTTCATGTTTAGGTTTCACTCTGTTTTGTCCTATATGGATACATGTAGTTGGTACTCTAATCAAACACTGTTTGTGCTAGCTCTTTGAAACTTGGCACAATTATGTAGTTCAAAGTTCTATCGCTATGGTTTGTGTCCTATTGAAGTAGCCCCAAGCAGAGACTGACGAGAATCACTTTCATAAAAAGGGGTTGCCAAGCTTCCAAAAAACTACGAGTTTCCTGAAATCTCAGCAAACAATTTTTCACCCAATCTTGATGATACATGCAGGTAATGATCAGTACAGCAAGCCCACTTGGCTCACCAAATTTCGTTCTTCTAGGTTAAACCGTTCCTTTGAAGTAACTGTTTTCATGTTTAGGTTTCACTCTGTTTTCTCCTATGTGGATACATGTAGTTGGAACTCTAAATCAAACACGGTTTGTGCTCGCTCTTTGAAACTTGGCACAATAATGTAGTTCCAAGTTCTATCGCTATGGTTTGTGTCCTATTGAAGTACCCCCAAGCAGAGACTCACGAGAATCACTTTCATTGAAATTGGTTGCCAAGCTTCCAAAAAACTACGATTTTCCTGAAATCTCAGCAAACATTTTTTCACCCAATCTTGAGATACTTCCATTTAATAATCAGCCCACCAATCCCACTTGGCTCAGCAAATTTCGTTCTTCTAGGTTAAACCGTTCCTTTGCAATAACCGTTTTCATGTTTAGGTTTCACTCTGTTTTCTCCTATATGGATACATGTAGTTGGAACTCTAAATCAAACACGGTTTGTGCTAGCTCTTTGAAACTTGGCACAATAATGTAGTTCCAAGTTCTATCGCTATGGTTTGTGTCCTATTGAAGTAGCCCCAAGCAGAGACTGACGAGAATCACTTTCATAAAAAGCGGTTGCCAAGCTTCCAAAAAACTACGAGTTTCCTGAAATCTCAGCAAACAATTTTTCACCCAATCTTGATGATACTTCCACGTAATGATCAGTACAACAAGCCTACTTGGCTCACCAAATTTCGTTCTTCTAGGTTAAACCGTTCCTTTGCAGTAACCGTTTTCATGTTTAGGTTTCACTCTGTTTTCTCAAATATGGATACATGTAGATGGAACTCTAAATCAAACACGGTTTGTGCTAGCTCTTTGAACCTTGGCACAAGAATGTAGTTCTAAGTTCTATCGCTATGGTTTGTGCCCTATTGAAGGAGCCCCAAGCAGAGACTGACGAGAATCACTTTCATTGAAATGGGGTGCCAAGCTTCCCAAAAACTACGAGTTTCCTGAAATCTCAGCAAACATTTTTTCACCCAATCTTGAGGATATTTGCAGGTAATGATCAGCACACCAATGCCACTTGGCTCACCAAATTTCGTTGTTCTCGGTTAAACCGTTCCTTTGCAGTAACCGTTTTCATGTTTAGGTTTCACTCTCTTTTCTCCTATATGGATACATGTAGTTGGAACTCTAAATCAAACACGGTTTGTGCTAGCTCTTTGAAACTTGGCACAATAATGTAGTTCCAAGTTCTATCGCTATGGTTTGTGTCCTATTGAAGTAGCCCCAAGCAGAGACTGACGAGAATCACTTTCATTGAAATGGGGTGCCAAGCTTCCAAAAAACTACGAGTTTCCTGAAATCTCAGCAAACATTTTTTCACCCAATCTTGATGATACTTGCAGGTAATGATCAGTACAGCAAGCCCACTTGGCTCACCAAATTTCGTTCTTCTAGGTTAAACCGTTCCTTTGCAGTAACCGTTTTCATGTTTAGGTTTCACTCTGTTTTCTCCTATATGGATACATGTAGTTGGAACTCTAAATCAAACACGGTTTGTGCTAGCTCTTTGAAACTTGGCACAATAATGTAGTTCCAAGTTCTATCGCTATGGTTTGTGTCCTATTGAAGTAGCCCCAAGCAGAGACTGACGAGAATCACTTTCATTGAAATTGGTTGCCAAGCTTGAAAAAAACTACGAGTTTCCTGAAATCTCAGCAACCATTTTTTCAACCAATCTTGATGATACTTCCATTTAATGATCAGTACACCAATCCCACTTGGCTCACCAAATTTCGTTCTTCTAGGTTAAACCGTTCCTTTGCAGTAACCGTTTTCATGTTTAAGTTTCACTCTGTTTTCTCCTATATGGACACATGTAGTTGGAACTCTAAATCAAACACGGTTTGTGCTAGCTCTTTGAAACTTGGCACAATAATGTAGTTCTAAGTTCTATCGCTATGGTTTGTGCCCTATTGAAGGAGCCCCAAGCAGAGACTGACGAGAATCACTTTCATTGAAATGGGGTGCCAAGCTTCCAAAAAACTACGAGTATCCTGAAATCTCAGCAAACATTTTTTCACCCAATCTTGATGATACTTGCAGGTAATGATCAGTATAGCAAGCCCACTTGCTCACCAAATTTCGTTCTTCTAGGTTAAACCGTTCCTTTGCAGTAACCGTTTTCATGTTTAGGTTTCACTCTGTTTTCTCCTATATGGATACATGTAGTTGGAACTCTAAATCAAACACGGTTTGTGCTAGCTCTTTCAAACTTGGCACAATAATGTAGTTCCAAGTTCTATCGCTATGGTTTGTGTCCTATTGAAGTAGCCCCAAGCAGAGACTGACGAGAATCACTTTCATTGAAATTGGTTGCCAAGCTTCCAAAAAACTACGAGTTTCCTGAAATCTCAGCAACCATTTTTTCAACCAATCTTGATGATACTTCCATTTAATGATCAGTACACCAATCCCACTTGGCTCACCAAATTTCGTTCTTCTAGGTTAAACCGTTCCTTTGCAGTAACCGTTTTCATGTTTAAGTTTCACTCTGTTTTCTCCTATATGGACACATGTAGTTGGAACTCTAAATCAAACACGGTTTGTGCTAGCTCTTTGAAACTTGGCACAATAATGTAGTTCCAAGTTCTATTGCTATGGTTTGTGTCCTATTGAAGTAGCCCCAAGCAGAGACTGACGAGAATCCCTTTCATTGAAAGGGGTTGCCAAGCTTCCAAAAAACTACGAGTTTCTTGAAATCTCAGCAAATATTTTCTCAAGCAATCTTGATGATAGTTCCATTTAATAATCGGTACACCATTCCCACTTGGATCACCAAATTTCGTTCTTCTAGGTTAAACTGTTCCTTTGCAGTAACCGTTTTCATGTTTAGGTTTCACTCTGTTTTCTCCTATATGGACACATGTAGTTGGAACTCTAAATCAAACAAGGTTTGTGCTAGCTCTTTGAAACTTGGCACAATTATGTAGTTCAAAGTTCTATCGCTATGGTTTGTGTCCTATTGAAGTAGCCCCAAGCAGAGACTGACGAGAATCACTTTCATTGAAATTGGTTGTCAAGCTTCCAAAAAACTACGAGTTTCCTGAAATCTCAGCAAACATTTTTTCACCCAATCTTGATGATACTTCCACGTAATGATCAGTACAACAAGCCTACTTGGCTCACCAAATTTCGTTCTTCTAGGTTAAACCGTTCCTTTGCAGTAACCGTTTTCATGTTTAGGTTTCACTCTGTTTTCTCAAATATGGATACATGTAGATGGAACTCTAAATCAAACACGGTTTGTGCTAGCTCTTTAAACCTTGCAACAAGAATGTAGTTCTAAGTTCTATCGCTATGGTTTGTGCCCTATTGAAGGAGCCCCAAGCAGAGACTGACGAGAATCACTTTCATTGAAATGGGGTGCCAAGCTTCCAAAAAACTACGAGTTTCCTGAAATCTCAGCAAACATTTTTTCACCCAATCTTGAGGATATTTGCAGGTAATGATCAGCACACCAATGCCACTTGGCTCACCAAATTTCGTTGTTCTCGGTTAAACCGTTCCTTTGCAGTAACCGTTTTCATGTTTAGGTTTCACTCTCTTTTCTCCTATATGGATACATGTAGTTGGAACTCTAAATCAAACACGGTTTGTGCTAGCTCTTTGAAACTTGGCACAATAATGTAGTTCCAAGTTCTATCGCTATGGTTTGTGTCCTATTGAAGTAGCCCCAAGCAGAGACTGACGAGAATCACTTTCATTGAAATGGGGTGCCAAGCTTCCAAAAAACTACGAGTTTCCTGAAATCTCAGCAAACATTTTTTCACCCAATCTTGATGATACTTGCAGGTAATGATCAGTACAGCAAGCCCACTTGGCTCACCAAATTTCGTTCTTCTAGGTTAAACCGTTCCTTTGCAGTAACCGTTTTCATGTTTAGGTTTCACTCTGTTTTCTCCTATATGGATACATGTAGTTGGAACTCTAAATCAAACACGGTTTGTGCTAGCTCTTTGAAACTTGGCACAATAATGTAGTTCCAAGTTCTATCGCTATGGTTTGTGTCCTATTGAAGTAGCCCCAAGCAGAGACTGACGAGAATCACTTTCATTGAAATTGGTTGCCAAGCTTGAAAAAAACTACGAGTTTCTGAAATCTCAGCAACCATTTTTTCAACCAATCTTGATGATACTTCCATTTAATGATCAGTACACCAATCCCACTTGGCTCACCAAATTTCGTTCTTCTAGGTTAAACCGTTCCTTTGGCAGTAACCGTTTTCATGTTTAAGTTTCACTCTGTTTTCTCCTATATGGACACATGTAGTTGGAACTCTAAATCAAACACGGTTTGTGCTAGCTCTTTGAAACTTGGCACAATAATGTAGTTCTAAGTTCTATCGCTATGGTTTGTGCCCTATTGAAGGAGCCCCAAGCAGAGACTGACGAGAATCACTTTCATTGAAATGGGGTGCCAAGCTTCCAAAAAACTACGAGTATCCTGAAATCTCAGCAAACATTTTTTCACCCAATCTTGATGATACTTGCAGGTAATGATCAGTATAGCAAGCCCACTTGGCTCACCAAATTTCGTTCTTCTAGGTTAAACCGTTCCTTTGCAGTAACCGTTTTCATGTTTAGGTTTCACTCTGTTTTCTCCTATATGGATACATGTAGTTGGAACTCTAAATCAAACACGGTTTGTGCTAGCTCTTTCAAACTTGGCACAATAATGTAGTTCCAAGTTCTATCGCTATGGTTTGTGTCCTATTGAAGTAGCCCCAAGCAGAGACTGACGAGAATCACTTTCATTGAAATTGGTTGCCAAGCTTCCAAAAAACTACGAGTTTCCTGAAATCTCAGCAACCATTTTTTCAACCAATCTTGATGATACTTCCATTTAATGATCAGTACACCAATCCCACTTGGCTCACCAAATTTCGTTCTTCTAGGTTAAACCGTTCCTTTGCAGTAACCGTTTTCATGTTTAAGTTTCACTCTGTTTTCTCCTATATGGACACATGTAGTTGGAACTCTAAATCAAACACGGTTTGTGCTAGCTCTTTGAAACTTGGCACAATAATGTAGTTCCAAGTTCTATTGCTATGGTTTGTGTCCTATTGAAGTAGCCCCAAGCAGAGACTGACGAGAATCCCTTTCATTGAAAGGGGTTGCCAAGCTTCCAAAAAACTACGAGTTTCTTGAAATCTCAGCAAACATTTTCTCAAGCAATCTTGATGATAGTTCCATTTAATAATCGGTACACCATTCCCACTTGGATCACCAAATTTCGTTCTTCTAGGTTAAACTGTTCCTTTGCAGTAACCGTTTTCATGTTTAGGTTTCACTCTGTTTCTCCTATATGGACACATGTAGTTGGAACTCTAAATCAAACAAGGTTTGTGCTAGCTCTTTGAAACTTGGCACAATTATGTAGTTCAAAGTTCTATCGCTATGGTTTGTGTCCTATTGAAGTAGCCCCAAGCAGAGACTGACGAGAATCACTTTCATTGAAATTGGTTGTCAAGCTTCCAAAAAACTACGAGTTTCCTGAAATCTCAGCAAACATTTTTTCAACCCAAACTTGATGATACTTCCACGTAATGATCAGTACAACAAGCCTACTTGGCTCACCAAATTTCGTTCTTCTAGGTTAAACCGTTCCTTTGCAGTAACCGTTTTCATGTTTAGGTTTCACTCTGTTTTCTCAAATATGGATACATGTAGATGGAACTCTAAATCAAACACGGTTTTGTGCTAGCTCTTTGAAACTTGGCACAAGAATGTAGTTCTAAGTTCTATCGCTATGGTTTGTTCCCTATTGAAGGAGCCCCAAGCAGAGACTGACGAGAATCACTTTCATTGAAATGGGGTGCCAAGCTTCCAAAAAACTACGAGTTTCCTGAAATCTCAGCAAACATTTTTTCACCCAATCTTGAGGATATTTGCAGGTAATGATCAGCACACCAATGCCACTTGGCTCACCAAATTTCGTTGTTCTCGGTTAAACCGTTCCTTTGCAGTAACCGTTTTCATGTTTAGGTTTCACTCTCTTTTCTCCTATATGGATACATGTAGTTGGAACTCTAAATCAAACACGGTTTGTGCTAGCTCTTTGAAACTTGGCACAATAATGTAGTTCCAAGTTCTATCGCTATGGTTTGTGTCCTATTGAAGTAGCCCCAAGCAGAGACTGACGAGAATCACTTTCATTGAAATGGGGTGCCAAGCTTCCAAAAAACTACGAGTTTCCTGAAATCTCAGCAAACATTTTTTCACCCAATCTTGATGATACTTGCAGGTAATGATCAGTACAGCAAGCCCACTTGGCTCACCAAATTTCGTTCTTCTAGGTTAAACCGTTCCTTTGCAGTAACCGTTTTCATGTTTAAGTTTCACTCTGTTTTCTCCTATATGGACACATGTAGTTGGAACTCTAAATCAAACACGGTTTGTGCTAGCTCTTTGAAACTTGGCACAATAATGTAGTTTTCTAAGTTCTATCGCTATGGTTTGTGCCCTATTGAAGGAGCCAAGCAGACTGACGAGAATCACTTTCATTGAATGGGGTGCCAAGCTTCCAAAAAACTACGAGTATCCTGAAATCTCAGCAAACATTTTTTCACCCAATCTTGATGATACTTGCAGGTAATGATCAGTATAGCAAGCCCACTTGGCTCACCAAATTTCGTTCTTCTAGGTTAAACCGTTCCTTTGCAGTAACCGTTTTCATGTTTAGGTTTCACTCTGTTTTCTCCTATATGGATACATGTAGTTGGAACTCTAAATCAAACACGGTTTGTGCTAGCTCTTTCAAACTTGGCACAATAATGTAGTTCCAAGTTCTATCGCTATGGTTTGTGTCCTATTGAAGTAGCCCCAAGCAGAGACTGACGAGAATCACTTTCATTGAAATTGGTTGCCAAGCTTCCAAAAAACTACGAGTTTCCTGAAATCTCAGCAACCATTTTTTCAACCAATCTTGATGATACTTCCATTTAATGATCAGTACACAATCCCACTTGGCTCACCAAATTTCGTTCTTCTAGGTTAAACCGTTCCTTTGCAGTAACCGTTTTCATGTTTAAGTTTCACTCTGTTTTCTCCTATATGGACACATGTAGTTGGAACTCTAAATCAAACACGGTTTGTGCTAGCTCTTTGAAACTTGGCACAATAATGTAGTTCCAAGTTCTATTGCTATGGTTTGTGTCCTATTGAAGTAGCCCCAAGCAGAGACTGACGAGAATCCCTTTCATTGAAAGGGGTTGCCAAGCTTCCAAAAAACTACGAGTTTCTTGAAATCTCAGCAAACATTTTCTCAAGCAATCTTGATGATAGTTCCATTTAATAATCGGTACACCATTCCCACTTGGATCACCAAATTTCGTTCTTCTAGGTTAAACTGTTCCTTTGCAGTAACCGTTTTCATGTTTAGGTTTCACTCTGTTTTCTCCTATATGGACACATGTAGTTGGAACTCTAAATCAAACAAGGTTTGTGCTAGCTCTTTGAAACTTGGCACAATTATGTAGTTCAAAGTTCTATCGCTATGGTTTGTGTCCTATTGAAGTAGCCCCAAGCAGAGACTGACGAGAATCACTTTCATTGAAATTGGTTGTCAAGCTTCCAAAAAACTACGAGTTTCCTGAAATCTCAGCAAACATTTTTCACCCAATCTTGATGATACTTACACGTAATGATCAGTACAACAAGGCCTACTTGGCTCACCAAATTTCGTTCTTCTAGGTTAAACCGTTCCTTTGCAGTAACCGTTTTCATGTTTAGGTTTCACTCTGTTTTCTCAAATATGGATACATGTAGATGGAACTCTAAATCAAACACGGTTTGTGCTAGCTCTTTGAACCTTGGCACAAGAATGTAGTTCTAAGTTCTATCGCTATGGTTTGTGCCCTATTGAAGGAGCCCCAAGCAGAGACTGACGAGAATCACTTTCATTGAAATGGGGTGCCAAGCTTCCAAAAAACTACGAGTTTCCTGAAATCTCAGCAAACATTTTTTCACCCAATCTTGAGGATATTTGCAGGTAATGATCAGCACACCAATGCCACTTGGCTCACCAAATTTCGTTGTTCTCGGTTAAACCGTTCCTTTGCAGTAACCGTTTTCATGTTTAGGTTTCACTCTCTTTTCTCCTATATGGATACATGTAGTTGGAACTCTAAATCAAACACGGTTTGTGCTAGCTCTTTGAAACTTGGCACAATAATGTAGTTCCAAGTTCTATCGCTATGGTTTGTGTCCTATTGAAGTAGCCCCAAGCAGAGACTGACGAGAATCACTTTCATTGAAATGGGGTGCCAAGCTTCCAAAAAACTACGAGTTTCCTGAAATCTCAGCAAACATTTTTCACCCAATCTTGATGATACTTGCAGGTAATGATCAGTACAGCAAGCCCACTTGGCTCACCAAATTTCGTTCTTCTAGGTTAAACGGTTCCTTTGCAGTAACCGTTTTCATGTTTAGGTTTCCCTCTGTTTTCTCCTATATGGATACATGTAGTTGGAACTCTAAATCAAACACGGTTTGTGCTAGCTCTTTGAAACTTGGCACAATAATGTAGTTCCAAGTTCTATCGCTATGGTTTGTGTCCTATTGAAGTAGCCCCAAGCAGAGACTGACGAGAATCACTTTCATTGAAATTGGTTGCCAAGCTTGAAAAAAACTACGAGTTTCCTGAAATCTCAGCAAACATTTTTTCAACCAATCTTGATGATACTTCCATTTAATGATCAGTACACCAATCCCACTTGGCTCACCAAATTTCGTTCTTCTAGGTTAAACCGTTCCTTTGCAGTAACCGTTTTCATGTTTAAGTTTCACTCTGTTTTCTCCTATATGGACACATGTAGTTGGAACTCTAAATCAAACACGGTTTGTGCTAGCTCTTTGAAACTTGGCACAATAATGTAGTTCTAAGTTCTATCGCTATGGTTTGTGCCCTATTGAAGGAGCCCCAAGCAGAGACTGACGAGAATCACTTTCATTGAAATGGGGTGCCAAGCTTCCAAAAAACTACGAGTATCCTGAAATCTCAGCAAACATTTTTTCACCCAATCTTGATGATACTTGCAGGTAATGATCAGTATAGCAAGCCCACTTGGCTCACCAAATTTCGTTCTTCTAGGTTAAACCGTTCCTTTGCAGTAACCGTTTTCATGTTTAGGTTTCACTCTGTTTTCTCCTATATGGATACATGTAGTTGGAACTCTAAATCAAACACGGTTTGTGCTAGCTCTTTCAAACTTGGCACAATAATGTAGTTCCAAGTTCTATCGCTATGGTTTGTGTCCTATTGAAGTAGCCCCAAGCAGAGACTGACGAGAATCACTTTCATTGAAAGGGGTTGCCAAGCTTCCAAAAAACTACGAGTTTCCTGAAATCTCAGCAACCATTTTTTCAACCAATCTTGATGATACTTCCATTTAATGATCAGTACACCAATCCCACTTGGCTCACCAAATTTCGTTCTTCTAGGTTAAACCGTTCCTTTGCAGTAACCGTTTTCATGTTTAAGTTTCACTCTGTTTTCTCCTATATGGACACATGTAGTTGGAACTCTAAATCAAAACACGGTTTGTGCTAGCTCTTTGAAACTTGGCACAATAATGTAGTTCCAAGTTCTATTGCTATGGTTTGTGTCCTATTGAAGTAGCCCCAAGCAGAGACTGACGAGAATCCCTTTCATTGAAAGGGGTTGCCAAGCTTCCAAAAAACTACGAGTTTCTTGAAATCTCAGCAAACATTTTCTCAAGCAATCTTGATGATAGTTCCATTTTATAATCGGTACACCATTCCCACTTGGATCACCAAATTTCGTTCTTCTAGGTTAAAACTGTTCCTTTGCAGTAACCGTTTTCATGTTTAGGTTTCACTCTGTTTTCTCCTATATGGACACATGTAGTTGGAACTCTAAATCAAACAAGGTTTGTGCTAGCTCTTTGAAACTTGGCACAATTATGTAGTTCAAAGTTCTATCGCTATGGTTTGTGTCCTATTGAAGTAGCCCCAAGCAGAGACTCACGAGAATCACTTTCATTCAAATTGGTTGTCAAGCTTCCAAAAAACTACGAGTTTCCTGAAATCTCAGCAAACATTTTTTCACCCAATCTTGATGATACTTCCACGTAATGATCAGTACAACAAGCCTACTTGGCTCACCAAATTTCGTTCTTCTAGGTTAAACCGTTCCTTTGCAGTAACCGTTTTCATGTTTAGGTTTCACTCTGTTTTCTCAAATATGGATACATGTAGATGGAACTCTAAATCAAACACGGTTTGTGCTAGCTCTTTGAACCTTGGCACAAGAATGTAGTTCTAAGTTCTATCGCTATGGTTTGTGCCCTATTGAAGGAGCCCCAAGCAGAGACTGACGAGAATCACTTTCATTGAAATGGGGTGCCAAGCTTCCAAAAAACTACGAGTTTCCTGAAATCTCAGCAAACATTTTTTCACCCAATCTTGATGATACTTGCAGGTAATGATCAGTACAGCAAGCCCACTTGGCTCACCAAATTTCGTTCTTCTAGGTTAAACCGTTCCTTTGCAGTAACCGTTTTCATGTTTAGGTTTCACTCTGTTTTCTCCTATATGGATACATGTAGTTGGAACTCTAAATCAAACACGGTTTGTGCTAGCTCTTTGAAACTTGGCACAATAATGTAGTTCCAAGTTCTATCGCTATGGTTTGTGTCCTATTGAAGTAGCCCCAAGCAGAGACTGACGAGAATCACTTTCATTGAAATTGGTTGCCAAGCTTGAAAAAAACTACGAGTTTCCTGAAATCTCAGCAACCATTTTTTCAACCAATCTTGATGATACTTCCATTTAATGATCAGTACACCAATCCCACTTGGCTCACCAAATTTCGTTCTTCTAGGTTAAACCGTTCCTTTGCAGTAACCGTTTTCATGTTTAAGTTTCACTCTGTTTTCTCCTATATGGACACATGTAGTTGGAACTCTAAATCAAACACGGTTTGTGCTAGCTCTTTGAAACTTGGCACAATAATGTAGTTCTAAGTTCTATCGCTATGGTTTGTGCCCTATTGAAGGAGCCCCAAGCAGAGACTGACGAGAATCACTTTCATTGAAATGGGGTGCCAAGCTTCCAAAAAACTACGAGTATCCTGAAATCTCAGCAAACATTTTTTCACCCCAATTCTTGATGATACTTGCAGGTAATGATCAGTATAGCAAGCCCAGGCTCACCAAATTTCGTTCTTCTAGGTTAAACCGTTCCTTTGCAGTAACCGTTTTCATGTTTAGGTTTCACTCTGTTTTCTCCTATATGGATACATGTAGTTGGAACTCTAAATCAAACACGGTTTGTGCTAGCTCTTTCAAACTTGGCACAATAATGTAGTTCCAAGTTCTATCGCTATGGTTTGTGTCCTATTGAAGTAGCCCCAAGCAGAGACTGACGAGAATCACTTTCATTGAAATTGGTTGCAAAGCTTCCAAAAAACTACGAGTTTCCTGAAATCTCAGCAACCATTTTTTCAACCAATCTTGATGATACTTCCATTTAATGATCAGTACACCAATCCCACTTGGCTCACCAAATTTCGTTCTTCTAGGTTAAACCGATCCTTTGCAGTAACCGTTTTCATGTTTAAGTTTCACTCTGTTTTCTCCTATATGGATACATGTAGTTGGAACTCTAAATCAAACACGGTTTGTGCTAGCTCTTTGAAACTTGGCACAATAATGTAGTTCCAAGTTCTATCGCTATGGTTTGTGTCCTATTGAAGTAGCCCCAAGCAGAGACTGACGAGAATCACTTTCATTGAAATGGGGTGCCAAGCTTCCAAAAAACTACGAGTTTCCTGAAATCTCAGCAAACATTTTTTCACCCAATCTTGATGATACTTGCAGGTAATGATCAGTACAGCAAGCCCACTTGGCTCACCAAATTTCGTTCTTCTAGGTTAAACCGTTCCTTTGCAGTAACCGTTTTCATGTTTAAGTTTCACTCTGTTTTCTCCTATATGGACACATGTAGTTGGAACTCTAAATCAAACACGGTTTGTGCTAGCTCTTTGAAACTTGGCACAATAATGTAGTTCTAAGTTCTATCGCTATGGTTTGTGCCCTATTGAAGGAGCCCCAAGCAGAGACTGACGAGAATCACTTTCATTGAAATGGGGTGCCAAGCTTCCAAAAAACTACGAGTATCCTGAAATCTCAGCAAACATTTTTTCACCCAATCTTGATGATACTTGCAGGTAATGATCAGTATAGCAAGCCCACTTGGCTCACCAAATTTCGTTCTTCTAGGTTAAACCGTTCCTTTGCAGTAACCGTTTTCATGTTTAGGTTTCACTCTGTTTTCTCCTATATGGATACATGTAGTTGGAACTCTAAATCAAACACGGTTTGTGCTAGCTCTTTCAAACTTGGCACAATAATGTAGTTCCAAGTTCTATCGCTATGGTTTGTGTCCTATTGAAGTAGCCCCAAGCAGAGACTGACGAGAATCACTTTCATTGAAATTGGTTGCCAAGCTTCCAAAAAACTACGAGTTTCCTGAAATCTCAGCAACCATTTTTTCAACCAATCTTGATGATACTTCCATTTAATGATCAGTACACCAATCCCACTTGGCTCACCAAATTTCGTTCTTCTAGGTTAAACCGTTCCTTTGCAGTAACCGTTTTCATGTTTAAGTTTCACTCTGTTTTCTCCTATATGGACACATGTAGTTGGAACTCTAAATCAAACACGGTTTGTGCTAGCTCTTTGAAACTTGGCACAATAATGTAGTTCCAAGTTCTATTGCTATGGTTTGTGTCCTATTGAAGTAGCCCCAAGCAGAGACTGACGAGAATCCCTTTCATTGAAAGGGGTTGCCAAGCTTCCAAAAAACTACGAGTTTCTTGAAATCTCAGCAAACATTTTCTCAAGCAATCTTGATGATAGTTCCATTTAATAATCGGTACACCATTCCCACTTGGATCACCAAATTTCGTTCTTCTAGGTTAAACTGTTCCTTTGCAGTAACCGTTTTCATGTTTAGGTTTCACTCTGTTTTCTCCTATATGGACACATGTAGGTGGAACTCTAAATCAAACAAGGTTTGTGCTAGCTCTTTGAAACTTGGCACAATTATGTAGTTCAAAGTTCTATCGCTATGGTTTGTGTCCTATTGAAGTAGCCCCAAGCAGAGACTGACGAGAATCACTTTCATTGAAATTGGTTGTCAAGCTTCCAAAAAACTACGAGTTTCCTGAAATCTCAGCAAACATTTTTTCACCCAATCTTGATGATACTTCCACGTAATGATCAGTACAACAAGCCTACTTGGCTCACCAAATTTCGTTCTTCTAGGTTAAACCGTTCCTTTGCAGTAACCGTTTTCATGTTTAGGTTTCACTCTGTTTTCTCAAATATGGATACATGTAGATGGAACTCTAAATCAAACACGGTTTGTGCTAGCTCTTTGAACCTTGGCACAAGAATGTAGTTCTAAGTTCTATCGCTATGGTTTGTGCCCTATTGAAGGAGCCCCAAGCAGAGACTGACGAGAATCACTTTCATTGAAATGGGGTGCCAAGCTTCCAAAAAACTACGAGTTTCCTGAAATCTCAGCAAACATTTTTTCACCCAATCTTGAGGATATTTGCAGGTAATGATCAGCACACCAATGCCACTTGGCTCACCAAATTTCGTTGTTCTCGGTTAAACCGTTCCTTTGCAGTACCGTTTTCATGTTTAGGTTTCACTCTCTTTTCTCCTATATGGATACATGTAGTTGGAACTCTAAATCAAACACGGTTTGTGCTAGCTCTTTGAAACTTGGCACAAGAATGTAGTTCTAATTTCTATCGCTATGGTTTGTGTCCTATTGAAGTACCCTAAGCAGAGACTGACGAATATCACTTTCATTGAAAGGGGGTGCCAAGCTTTCAAAAAACTACGTGTTTCAGGAAATCTCAGCAAACATTTTCTCACCCAATCTTGATGATACTTACACGTAACGATCAGTACACCAATCCCACTTGGCTTACCAAATTTCATTTTTCTAGGTTAAACGGTTCCTTTGCAGTAACCGTTTTCATGTTTAGGTTTCCCTCTGTTTTCTCCTATATGGATACATGTAGTTGGAACTCTAAATCAAACACGGTTTGTGCTAGCTCTTTGAAACTTGGCACAAGAATGTAGTTCCAAGTTCTACAGCTATGGTTTGTGACCTATTGAAGGAGCCCCAAGCAGAGACTGACGAGAATCACTTTCTTTGAAAGTGGGTGCCAAGCTTCCAAAAAACTACAAGATTCCTAAAATATCAGCAAACATTTTTTCACCCAATCTTGATGATACTTGCAGGTAATGATCAGTACAGCAAGCCCACTTGGCTCACCAAATTTCGTTCTTCTACGTTAAACCGTTCCTTTGCAGTAACCGTTTTCATGTTGAGGCTTCACTCTGTTTTCTCCTATATGGATACATGTAGTTGGAACTCTAAATCAAACACGGTTTGTACTAGCTCTTTCAAACTTTGCACAAGAATGTAGTTCCAATTTCAATCGCTATGGTTTGTGTCCTATTGAAGTAGCTCAAAGCAGAGACTGACGAGAATCACTTTCATTGAAAGGGGGTGCCAAGCTTCCAAAAAAATACGAGTTTCCTGAAATCTCAGCAAACATTTTTTCACCCAATCTTGATGATACTTCCACGTAATGATCAGCCCACCAATCCACTTGGCTTACCAAATTTCATTTTTTTAGGTTAAACCGTTCCTTTGCAGTAACCGTTTTCATGTTTAGGTTTCACTCTGTTTTCACCTATATGGATACATGTAGTTGGAAAGCTAAATCAAACAAGGCTTGTGGTAGCTCTTTGAAACTTGGCACAAGAATGTAGTTCTAAGTTCTATCGCTATGGTTTGTGCCCTATTGAAGGAGCCCCAAGCAGAGACTGACGAGAATCACTTTCATTGAAATGGGATGCCAAGCTTCCAAAAAACTACGAGTTTCCTGAAATCTCAGCAAACATTTTTTCACCCAATCTTGATGATACTTGCAGGTAATGATCAGTACAGCAAGCCCACTTGGCTCACCAAATTTCGTTCTTCTAGGTTAAACCGTTCCTTTGCAGTAACCGTTTTCATGTTTAGGTTTCACTCTGTTTTCTCCTATATGGATACATGTAGTTGGAACTCTAAATCAAACACGGTTTGTGCTAGCTCTTTGAAACTTCGCACAATAATGTAGTTCCAAGTTCTATCGCTATGGTTTGTGTCCTATTGAAGTAGCCCCAAGCAGAGACTGACGAGAATCACTTTCATTGAAATTGGTTGCCAAGCTTCCAAAAAACTACGAGTTTCCTGAAATCTCAGCAACCATTTTTTCAACCAATCTTGATGATACTTCCATTTAATGATCAGTACACCAATCCCACTTGGCTCACCAAATTTCGTTCTTCTAGGTTAAACCGTTCCTTTGCAGTAACCGTTTTCATGTTTAAGTTTCACTCTGTTTTCTCCTATATGGACACATGTAGTTGGAACTCTAAATCAAACACGGTTTGTGCTAGCTCTTTGAAACTTGGCACAATAATGTAGTTCCAAGTTCTATCGCTATGGTTTGTGTCCTATTGAAGTAGCCCCAAGCAGAGACTGACGAGAATCACTTTCATTGAAAGGGGTTGCCAAGCTTCCAAAATCTACGAGTTTCTTGAAATCTCAGCAAACATTTTCTCAAGCAATCTTGATGATAGTTCCATTTAATAATCAGTACACCATTCCAACTTGGATCACCAAATTTCGTTCTTCTAGGTTAAACTGTTCCTTTGCAGTAACCGTTTTCATGTTTAGGTTTCACTGTGTTTTCTCCTATATGGACACATGTAGTTGGAACTCTAAATCAAACAAGGTTTGTGCTAGCTCTTTGAAACTTGGCACAATTATGTAGTTCAAAGTTCTATCGCTATGGTTTGTGTCCTATTGAAGTAGCCCCAAGCAGAGACTGACGAGAATCACTTTCATTGAAATTGGTTGTCAAGCTTCCAAAAAACTACGAGTTTCCTGAAATCTCAGCAAACATTTTTTCAACCAATCTTGATGATACTTCCACGTAATGATCAGTACAACAAGCCTACTTGGCTCACCAAATTTCGTTCTTCTAGGTTAAACCGTTCCTTTGCAGTAACCGTTTTCATGTTTAGGTTTCACTCTGTTTTCTCCTATATGGATACATGTAGATGGAACTCTAAAACAAACACGGTTTGTGCTAGCTCTTTGAACCTTGGCACAAGAATGTAGTTCTAAGTTCTATCGCTATGGTTTGTGCCCTATTGAAGGAGCCCCAAGCAGAGACTGACGAGAATCACTTTCATTGAAATGGGGTGCCAAGCTTCCAAAAAACTACGAGTTTCCTGAAATCTCAGCAAACATTTTTTCACCCAATCTTGAGGATATTTGCAGGTAATGATCAGCACACCAATGCCACTTGTCTCACCAAATTTCGTTGTTCTCGGTTAAACCGTTCCTTTGCAGTAACCGTTTTCATGTTTAGGTTTCACTCTCTTTTCTCCTATATGGATACATGTAGTTGGAACTCTAAATCAAACACGGTTTGTGCTAGCTCTTTGAAACTTGGCACAAGAATGTAGTTCTAATTTCTATCGCTATGGTTTGTGTCCTATTGAAGTACCCTAAGCAGAGACTGACGAATATCACTTTCATTGAAAGGGGGTGCCAAGCTTTCAAAAAACTACGTGTTTCCGGAAATCTCAGCAAACATTTTCTCACCCAATCTTGATGATACTTACAAGTAACGATCAGTACACCAATCCCACTTGGCTTACCAAATTTCATTTTTCTAGGTTAAACGGTTCCTTTGCAGTAACCGTTTTCATGTTTAGGTTTCACTCTGTTTTCTCCTATATGGATACATGTAGTTGGAACTCTAAATCAAACACGGTTTGTGCTAGCTCTTTGAAACTTGGCACAAGAATGTAGTTCCAAGTTCTATAGCTATGGTTTGTGACCTATTGAAGGAGCCCCAAGCAGAGACTGACGAGAATCACTTTCTTTGAAAGTGGGTGCCAAGCTTCCAAAAAACTACAAGATTCCTAAAATATCAGCAAACATTTTTTCACCCAATCTTGATGATACTTGCAGGTAATGATCAGTACACCAATGCCACTTGGCTCACCAAATTTCGTTCTTCTAGGTTAAACCGTTCCTTTGAAGTAACCGTTTTCATGTTTAGGTTTCACTCTGTTTTCTCCTATATGGATACATGTAGATGGAACGCTAAATCAAACACGGTTTTTGCTAGCTCTTCGAAATTTTTCACAAGAATGTAGTTCCAAGTTCTATCACTATGGTTTGTGTCCTATTGAAGTAGCCCCAAGCAGAGACTGATGAGAATCACTTTCATTGAAATGGGGTGCCAAGCTTCCAAAAATCTACGAGATTCCTGAAATCTCAGCAAACATTTTTTCACCCAGTCTTGATGATAGTTCCATTTATTGATCAGCCCACCAATCCCACTTGGCTCACCAAATTTCGTTCTTCTAGGTTAAAACGTTCCTTTGCAGTAACCGTTTTCATGTTTAGGTTTCACTGTGTTTTCTCCTATATGGACACATGTAGTTGGAACTCTAAATCAAACAAGGTTTGTGCTAGCTCTTTGAAACTTGGCACAATTATGTAGTTCAAAGTTCTATCGCTATGGTTTGTGTCCTATTGAAGTAGCCTCAAGCAGAGACTGACGAGAATCACTTACATTGAAATTGGTTGTCAAGCTTCCAAAAAACTACGAGTTTCCTGAAATCTCAGCAAACATTTTTTCACCCAATCTTGATGATACTTCCACGTAATGATCAGTACAACAAGCCTACTTGGCTCACCAAATTTCGTTCTTCTAGGTAAACCGTTCCTTTGCAGTAACCGTTTTCATGTTTAGGTTTCACTCTGTTTTCTCCTATATGGATACATGTAGATGGAACTCTAAAACAAACACGGTTTGTGCTAGCTCTTTGAAACTTGGCACAAGAATGTAGTTCTAAGTTCTATCGCTATGGTTTGTGCCCTATTGAAGGAGCCCCAAGCAGAGACTGACGAGAATCACTTTCATTGAAATGGGGTGCCAAGCTTCCAAAAAACTACGAGTTTCCTGAAATCTCAGCAAACATTTTTTCACCCAATCTTGAGGATATTTGCAGGTAATGATCAGCACACCAATGCCACTTGTCTCACCAAATTTCGTTGTTCTCGGTTAAACCGTTCCTTTGCAGTAACCGTTTTCATGTTTAGGTTTCACTCTCTTTTCTCCTATATGGATACATGTAGTTGGAACTCTAAATCAAACACGGTTTGTGCTAGCTCTTTGAAACTTGGCACAAGAATGTAGTTCTAATTTCTATCGCTATGGTTTGTGTCCTATTGAAGTACCCTAAGCAGAGACTGAAGAATATCACTTTCATTGAAAGGGGGTGCCAAGCTTTCAAAAAACTACGTGTTTCCGGAAATCTCAGCAAACATTTTCTCACCCAATCTTGATGATACTTACAAGTAACGATCAGTACACCAATCCCACTTGGCTTACCAAATTTCATTTTTCTAGGTTAAACGGTTCCTTTGCAGTAACCGTTTTCATGTTTAGGTTTCCCTCTGTTTTCTCCTATATGGATACATGTAGTTGGAACTCTAAATCAAACACGGTTTGTGCTAGCTCTTTGAAACTTGGCACAAGAATGTAGTTCCAAGTTCTATAGCTATGGTTTGTGACCTATTGAAGGAGCCCCAAGCAGAGACTGACGAGAATCACTTTCCTTTGAAAGTGGGTGCCAAGCTTCCAAAAAACTACAAGATTCCTAAAATATCAGCAAACATTTTTTCACCCAATCTTGATGATACTTGCAGGTAATGATCAGTACACCAATGCCACTTGGCTCACCAAATTTCGTTCTTCTAGGTTAAACCGTTCCTTTGCAGTAACCGTTTTCATGTTTAGGTTTCACTCTGTTTTCTCCTATATGGATACATGTAGATGGAACGCTAAATCAAACACGGTTTTTGCTAGCTCTTCGAAATTTTTCACAAGAATGTAGTTCCAAGTTCTATCACTATGGTTTGTGTCCTATTGAAGTAGCCCCAAGCAGAGACTGATGAGAATCACTTTCATTGAAATGGGGTGCCAAGCTTCCAAAAATCTACGAGATTCCTGAAATCTCAGCAAACATTTTTTCACCCAGTCTTGATGGTACTTGCAGGTAATGATCAGTACACCAATCCCACTTGGGTCACAAAATTTCGTTCTTCTCGGTTAAACCGTTCCTTTGCAGTAACCATTTTCATGTTTAGGTTTCACTCTGTTTTCTCCTATATGGATAAATGTAGTTGGAACGCTAAATCAAACACGGTTTGTGCTAGGTCTTTGAAACTTGGCACAATAATGTAGTTCCAAGTTCTATCGCTATGGTTTGTGTCCCATTGAAGAAGCCCCAAGCAGAGACTGACGAGAATCACTTTCATTGAAAGGGGTTGCCAAGCTTCCAAAAAACTACGAGTTTCCCGAAATCTCAGCAAACAGTTTTTGAAACAATCTTGATTATACTTGCAGGTAATGATCAGTACAGCAATCTCACTTGGCTTACCAAATTTCATTTTTGTAGGTTAATCCATTCCTTTCCAGTAACCGTTTTCATGTTTAGGTTTCACTCTGTTTTATCCTATATGGATACATGTAGTAGGAACTCTAAATCAAACACGGTTTGTGCTAGCTCTTTCAAACTTGGCACAAGAATGCATTTCCAATTTCAATCGCTATGGTTTGTGTCCTATTGAAGTAGCTCAAAGCAGAGACTGACGAGAATCACTTTCATTGAAAGGGGGTGCCAAGCTTCCAAAAAACTACGAGTTTCCTGAAATCTCAGCAAACATTTTTTCACCCAATCTTGATGATACTTGCAGGTAATGATCAGCCCAATAATGCCACTTGGCTCACCAAATTTCGTTCTTCTAAGTTAAACCGTTCCTTTGTAGTAACCGTTTTCATGTTTAGGTTTCACTCTGTTTTCTCCTATATGGATACATATAGATGGAACGCTAAATCAAACACGGTTTGTGCTAGCTCTTCGAAACTTTGCACAAGAATGTAGTTCCAAGTTCTATCGCTATGGTTTGTGTCCTATTGAAGTAGCCCCAAGCAGAGACTGACGAGAATCAGTTTCATTGAAAGGGGTTGCCAAGCTTCCAAAAAACTACGAGTTTCCTGAAATTTCAGCAAACATTTTTTCACCCAATCTTGATGATACTTGCAGGTAATGATCTGTACACCAATCCCACATGGCTTATCAAATTTCATTTGTTTAGGTTAAACCGTTTCTTTGCAGTAACCGTTTTCATGTTTAGGTTTCACTCTGTTTTCTCCTATATGGATACATGTAGTTGGAACTCTAAATCAAACACGGTTTGTGCTAGCTCTTTGAAACTTGGCACAATAATGGAGTTCCAAGTTCTATCGCTATGGTTTCTGTCCTATTGAAGTAGCCCCAAGCAGACACTGACGAGAATCACTTTCATTGAAAGGGGTTTTCAAGCCTTCCAAAAACCTACCAGTTTCCAGAAATCTCAGCAAACATTTTTTCACCCAATCTTGATGATACTTGCAGGTAATGATCAGTACACCAATCCCACGTGGCTTACCAAATTTCATTTTTCTAGGTTAAACCGTTCCTTTGCAGTAACCGTTTTCATGTTTAGGTTTCACTCTGTTTTCTCCTATATGGATACATGTAGTTGGAACTCTAAATCAAACACGGTTTTTGCTAGCTCTTCGAAACTTGGCACAATAATGTAGTTCCAAGTTCTATCGCTATGGTTTGTGTCCTATTGAAGTAGCCCCAAGCAGAGACTGACGAAAATCACTTTCATGAAAGGGGTTGCCAAGCTTCCAAAAAACTACGAGTTTCCTGAAATCTCAGCATATATTTTTTCACCCAATCTTGATGATACTTCCAGGTAATGATCAGTACACCAATCCCACTTTTCTTACCAAATTTCATTTTTCTAGGTTTAACTGTTCCTTTGCAGTAACCGTTTTCATATTTAGGTTTCACTCTGTTTTCTCCTATATGGATACAAGAAGTTGGAACTCTAAATCAAACACGGTTTGGGCTAGCTATTTGAAACTTGGAACAAGAATGTAGTTCAAAGTTCTATCACAATGGTTTGTGTACTATTGAAGGAGCCCCAAGCAGAGACTGACGAGAATCACTTTCATTGAAAGGGGGTGCCAAGCTACCAAAACTACGAGTTTCCAGAAAATCTCAGCAAAAATTTTTCTCACCCAATCTTGATGATACTTGCAGGTAGTCATCAGTACACGAATCCCACTTGGCTCACCAATTTCATTCTTCTAGGTTAAACCGTTCCTTTGCAGTACCCGTTTTCATGTTTAGGTTTCACTCTCTTTTCTCCTATATGGATACATGTAGTTGGAACTGTAAATCAAACACGGTTTGTGCTAGCTCTTTGAAACTTGGCACAAGAATGTAGTTCCAAGTTCTATCGCTATGGTTTGTGTCCTATTGAAGTAGCCCCAAGCAGAGACTGAGGAGAATCACTTCAATTGAAAGGGGTTGCCAAGTATCAAAAAAACTACGAGTTTCCGGAAATCTCAGCAAACATTTTTTTCACCCAATCTTGATGATACTTGCAGGTAATGATCAGTACAGCAATCTAACTTGGCTTACCAAATTTCATTTTTCTAGATTAAACCATTCCTTTCCAGTAACCGTTTTCATGTTTAGGTTTCACTCTGTTTTCTCCTATATGGATACATGTAGTTGGAACTCTAAATCAAACACGGTTTGTGCTAGCTCTTTCAAACTTGGCACAAGTATGTAGTTCCAATTTCGATCGCTATGGTTTGTGTCCTATTGAAGTAGCTCAAAGCAGAGACTGACGAGAATCACTTTCATTGAAAGGGGGTGCCAAGCTTCAAAAAACTACGAGTTTCCTGAAATCTCAGCAAACATTTTTTCACCCAATCTTGATGATACTTGCAGGTAATGAGCAGCCCAATAATGCCACTTTTCTCACCAAATTTCGTTCTTCTAAGTTGAACCGTTCCTTTGTAGTAACCGTTTTCATGTTTAGGTTTCACTCTGTTTTCTCTATATGGATACAAGTAGTTGGAACTCTAAATCAAACACGGTTTGTGCTAGCTATTTGAAACTTGGAACAAGAATGTAGTTCAAAGTTCTATCACTATGGTTTGTATCCTATTGAAGGAGCCCCAAGCAGAGACTGACGAGAATCACTTTCATTGAAAGGGTGTGCCAAGCTACCAAAAACTACGAGTTTCTGGAAACCTCAGCAAAAATTTTCTCACCCAATCTTGATGATACTTGCAGGTAGTCATCAGTACACGAATCCCACTTGGCTCACCAATTTCATTCTTCTAGGTTCAATCGTTCCTTTGCAGTAACCGTTTTCATGTTTAGGTTTCACTCTGTTTTCTCCTATATGGATACATGTAGTTGGAACTATAAATCAAACACGGTTTGTGCTAGCTCTTTGAAACTTGGCACAATTATGTAGTTCAAAGTTCTATCACTATGGTTTGTGTCCTATTGAAGTAGCCACAAGCAGAGACTGAGGAGAATCACTTTCATTGAAAGGGGTTGCCAAGTATCAAAAATCTACGAGTTTCCGGAAATCTCAGCAAACATTTTTTCACCCAATCTTGATGATACTTGCAGGTAATGATCAGTGCACCAATCCCACTTGGCTTACCAAATTTCATTTTTCTAGGTTAAACCGTTCCTTTGCAGTAACCATTTTCATGTTTAGGTTTCACTCTGTTTTCTCCTATATGGATACATATAGATGGAACGCTAAATCAAACACGGTTTGTGCTAGCTCTTCGAAACTTTGCACAAGAATGTAGTTCCAAGTTCTATCGCTATGGTTTGTGTCCTGTTGAAGGAGCCCCAAGCAGAGACTGACGAGAATCACTTTCATTGAAAGGGGTTGCCATGCTTCCAAAAAACTACGAGTTTCCTGAAATCTCAGCAAAACATTTTTTCACCCAATCTTGATGATACTTGCAGGTAATGATCAGTACACCAATCCCACTTGGCTCAACAAATTTCGTTCTTCTAGGTTAAACTGTTCCTTTGCAGGAACCGTTTGCATGTTTATGTTTCACTCAGTTTTCTCCTATATGGACACATGTAGTTGGAACTCTAAATCAAAACACGGTTTGGGCTAGCTATTTGAAACTTGGAACAAGAATGTAGTTCAAAGTTCTATCACAATGGTTTGTGTCCTATTGAAGGAGCCCCAAGCAGAGACTGACGAGAATCACTTTCATTGAAAGGGGGTGCCAAGCTACCAAAAACTACGAGTTTCCAGAAATCTCAGCAAAAATTTTCTCACCCAATCTTGATGATACTTGCAGGTAGTCATCAGTACACGAATCCCACTTGGCTCACCAATTTCATTCTTCTAGGTTAAACCGTTCCTTTGCAGTACCCGTTTTCATGTTTAGGTTTCACTCTCTTTTCTCCTATATGGATACATGTAGTTGGAACTGTAAATCAAACACGGTTTGTGCTAGCTCTTTGAAACTTGGCACAAGAATGTAGTTCCAAGTTCTATCGCTATGGTTTGTGTCCTATTGAAGTAGCCCCAAGCAGAGACTGAGGAGAATCACTTCCATTGAAAGGGGTTGCCAAGTATCAAAAAACTACGAGTTTCCGGAAATCTCAGCAAACATTTTTTCACCCAATCTTGATGATACTTGCAGGTAATGATCAGTACAGCAATCTAACTTGGCTTACCAAATTTCATTTTTCTAGGTTAAACCATTCCTTTCCAGTAACCGTTTTCATGTTTAGGTTTCACTCTGTTTTCTCCTATATGGATACATGTAGTTGGAACTCTAAATCAAACACGGTTTGTGCTAGCTCTTTCAAACTTGGCACAAGTATGTAGTTCCAATTTCGATCGCTATGGTTTGTGTCCTATTGAAGTAGCTCAAAGCAGAGACTGACGAGAATCACTTTCATTGAAAGGGGGTGCCAAGCTTCCAAAAAACTACGAGTTTCCTGAAATCTCAGCAAACATTTTTTCACCCAATCTTGATGATACTTGCAGGTAATGAGCAGCCCAATAATGCCACTTTTCTCACCAAATTTCGTTCTTCTAAGTTGAACCGTTCCTTTGTAGTAACCGTTTTCATGTTTAGGTTCACTCTGTTTTCTCCTATATGGATACAAGTAGTTGGAACTCTAAATCAAACACGGTTTGTGCTAGCTATTTGAAACTTGGAACAAGAATGTAGTTCAAAGTTCTATCACTATGGTTTGTATCCTATTGAAGGAGCCCCAAGCAGAGACTGACGAGAATCAATTTCATTGAAAGGGTGTGCCAAGCTACCAAAAACTACGAAGTTTCTGGAAATCTCAGCAAAAATTTTCTCACCCAATCTTGATGATACTTGCAGGTAGTCATCAGTACACGAATCCCACTTGGCTCACCAATTTCATTCTTCTAGGTTCAATCGTTCCTTTGCAGTAACCGTTTTCATGTTTAGGTTTCACTCTGTTTTCTCCTATATGGATACATGTAGTTGGAACTATAAATCAAACACGGTTTGTGCTAGCTCTTTGAAACTTGGCACAATTATGTAGTTCAAAGTTCTATCACTATGGTTTGTGTCCTATTGAAGTAGCCACAAGCAGAGACTGAGGAGAATCACTTTCATTGAAAGGGGTTGCCAAGTATCAAAAATCTACGAGTTTCCGGAAATCTCAGCAAACATTTTTTCACCCAATCTTGATGATACTTGCAGGTAATGATCAGTGCACCAATCCCACTTGGCTTACCAAATTTCATTTTTCTAGGTTAAACCGTTCCTTTGCAGTAACCATTTTCATGTTTAGGTTTCACTCTGTTTTCTCCTATATGGATACATATAGATGGAACGCTAAATCAAACACGGTTTGTGCTAGCTCTTCGAAACTTTGGCACAAGAATGTAGTTCCAAGATCTATCGCTATGGTTTGTGTCCTGTTGAAGGAGCCCCAAGCAGAGACTGACGAGAATCACTTTCATTGAAAGGGGTTGCCATGCTTCCAAAAAACTACGAGTTTCCTGAAATCTCAGCAAACATTTTTTCACCCAATCTTGATGATACTTGCAGGTAATGATCAGTACACCAATCCCACTTGGCTTACCAAATTTCATTTTTTTAGGTTAAACCGTTCCTTTGCACTAACCCTTTTCATGTTTAGGTTTCACTCTGTTTTCTCCTATATGGATACATGTAGTTGGAACTCTAAATCAAACACGGTTTGTGCTAGCTCTTTGAAACTTGGCACAATAATGGAGTTCCAAGTTCTATCGCTATGGTTTCTGTCCTATTGAAGTAGCCCCAAGCAGAGACTGACGAGAATCACTTTCATTGAAAGGGGGTGCCAAGCTTCCAAAAAACTACAAGATTCCTGAAATCTCAGCAAACATTTTTTCACCCAATCTTGATGATACTTGCAGTTAATGATCAGTACACCAATCCCACTTGGCTCACCAAATTTCGTTCTTCTAGGTTAAACCGTTCCTTTGCAGTAACCGTTTTCATGTTTAGGTTTCACTCTGTTTTCTCCTAATATGGATACATGTAGTTGGAACTCTAAATCAAACACGGTTTGTGCTAGCTATTTGAAACTTGGAACAAGAATGTAGTTCAAAGTTCTATCGCTATGGTTTCTGTCCTATTGAAGTAGGCCCAAGCAGAGACTGACGAGAATCACTTTCATTGAAAGGGGGTGCCAAGCTACCAAAAACTACGAGTTTCCAGAAATCTCAGCAAAAATTTTCTCACCCAATCTTGATGATACTTGCAGGTAGTCATCAGTACACGAATCCCACTTGGCTCACCAATTTCATTCTTCTAGGTTCAATCGTTCCTTTGCAGTAACCGTTTTCATGTTTAGGTTTCACTCTGTTTTCTCCTATATGGATACATGTAGTTGGAACTATAAATCAAACACGGTTTGTGCTAGCTCTTTGAAACTTGGCACAATTATGTAGTTCAAAGTTCTATCACTATGGTTTGTGTCCTATTGAAGTAGCCACAAGCAGAGACTGAGGAGAATCACTTTCATTGAAAGGGGTTGCCAAGTATCAAAAATCTACGAGTTTCCGGAAATCTCAGCAAACATTTTTTCACCCAATCTTGATGATACTTGCAGGTAATGATCAGTGCACCAATCCCACTTGGCTTACCAAATTTCATTTTTCTAGGTTAAACCGTTCCTTTGCAGTAACCATTTTCATGTTTAGGTTTCACTCTGTTTTCTCCTATATGGATACATATAGATGGAACGCTAAATCAAACACGGTTTGTGCTAGCTCTTCGAAACTTTGCACAAGAATGTAGTTCCAAGTTCTATCGCTATGGTTTGTGTCCTGTTGAAGGAGCCCCAAGCAGAGACTGACGAGAATCACTTTCATTGAAAGGGGTTGCCATGCTTCCAAAAAACTACGAGTTTCCTGAAATCTCAGCAAACATTTTTTCACCCAATCTTGATGATACTTGCAGGTAATGATCAGTACACCAATCCCACTTGGCTTACCAAATTTCATTTTTTTAGGTTAAACCGTTCCTTTGCACTAACCCTTTTCATGTTTAGGTTTCACTCTGTTTTCTCCTATATGGATACATGTAGTTGGAACTCTAAATCAAACACGGTTTGTGCTAGCTCTTTGAAACTTGGCACAATAATGGAGTTCCAAGATCTATCGCTATGGTTTCTGTCCTATTGAAGAAGCCCCAAGCAGAACTGAACGAGAATCACTTTCATTGAAAGGGGTTGTCAAGCTTCCAAAAAACTACCAGTTTCCGGAAATCTCAGCAAACATTTTTTCACCCAATCTTGATGATACTTGCAGGTAATGATCAGTACACCAATCCCACGTGGCTTACCAAATTTCATTTTTCTAGGTTAAACCGTTCCTTTGCAGTAACCGTTTTCATGTTTAGGTTTCACTCTGTTTTCTCCTATATGGATACATGTAGTTGGAACTCTAAATCAAACACGGTTTGTCCTAGCTCTTTGAAACTTTTCACAATAATGGAGTTCCAATTTCTATCGCTATGGTTTGTGTCCTATTGAAGTAGCCCCAAGCAGAGACTGACGAGAATCACTTTCATTGAAAGGGGGTGCCAAGCTTCCAAAAAACTACAAGATTCCTGAAATCTCAGCAAACATTTTTTCACCCAATCTTGATGATACTTGCAGTTAATGATCAGTACACCAATCCCACTTGGCTCACCAAATTTCGTTCTTCTAGGTTAAACCGTTCCTTTGCAGTAACCGTTTTCATGTTTAGGTTTCACTCTGTTTTCTCCTATATGGATACATGTAGTTGGAACTCTAAATCAAACACGGTTTGTGCTAGCTATTTGAAACTTGGAACAAGAATGTAGTTCAAAGTTCTATCGCTATGGTTTCTGTCCTATTGAAGTAGGCCCAAGCAGAGACTGACGAGAATCACTTTCATTGAAAGGGGGTGCCAAGCTACCAAAAACTACGAGTTTCCAGAAATCTCAGCAAAAATTTTCTCACCCAATCTTGATGATACTTGCAGGTAGTCATCAGTACACGAATCCCACTTGGCTCACCAATTTCATTCTTCTAGGTTAAACCGTTCCTTTGCAGTAACCGTTTTCATGTTTAGGTTTCACTCTCTTTTCTCCTATATGGATACATGTAGTTGGAACTGTAAATCAAACACGGTTTGTGCTAGCTCTTTGAAACTTGGCACAAGAATGTAGTTCCAATTTCTATCACTATGGTTTGTGTCCTATTGAAGTAGCCCCAAGCAGAGACTGACGAGAATCACTTTTATTGAAAGGGGTTGCCAAGCTTCCAAAAAACTACAAGTTTCCAGAAATCTCAGCAAACAGTTTTTCACCCAATCTTGATGATACTTGCAGGTAATGATCAGTACAGCAATCCCACTAGGCTTACCAAATTACATTTTTCTAGGTTAAACCGTTCCTTTGCAGTAACCGTTTTCATGTTTAGGCTTCACTCTGTTTTCTCCTATAAGGATACATGTAGTATGAACTCTAAATCAAACACGGTTTGTGCTAGCTCTTTCAAACTTGGCACAAGAATGTAGTTCCAAGTTCTATCGCTATGGTTTGTGTGCTATTGAAGGAGCCCCAAGCAGAAACTGACGAGAATCACTTTCATTGAAAGGGGGTGCCAATCTTCCAAAAAACTACGAGATTCCTGAAATCTCAGCAAACATTTTTTCACCCAATCTTAATGATACTTGCAGGTAATGATCAGTACACGAATCCCACTTGGCTCACCAAATTTCGTTCTTCTCTGTTAAACCGTTCGTTTGCAGTAACCGTTTTCATGTTTAGGTTTCACTCTGTTTTCTCCTATATGGATACATGTAGTTGGAACTCCAAATCAATCTCGGTTTGTGCTAGCTCTTTGAAACTTGGCACAAGAATGTAGTTCCAAGTTCTATCGCTATGGTTTGTGTCCTATTGAAGTACCCCTAGCAGAGACTGACGAGAATCACTTTCATTGAAAGGGTTGCCAAGCTTCCAAAAAACTACGAGTTTCTGGAAATCTCAGCAAACATTTTCTCACCCAATCTTGATGATACTTGCAGGTAGTCATCAGTACACGAATCCCACTTGGCTCACCAATTTCGTTCTTCTAGGTTAAACCGTTCCTGTGAAGTAACCGTTTTCATGTTTAGGTTTCACTCTGTTTTCTCCTATATGGATACATGTAGTTGGAACTCTAAATCACACACGGTTTCTGCTAGCTCCTTTGAAACTTGGCACAAGAATATAGTTCGAATTTCTATCGCTATGGTTTGTGTCCTATTGAAGTAGCCCCAAGCAGAGACTGAGGAGAATCACTTTCATTGAAATGGGTTGCCAAGCTTCCAAAAATCTACGAATTTCCGGAAATCTCAGCAAACATTTTTTCACCCAATCTTGATGGTACTTGCAGGTAATGATCAGTACAGCAATCCCACTTGGCTCTCAAAATTTCGTTCTTCTCCGTTAAACCGTTCCTTTGCAGTAACCGTTTTCATGTTTAGGTTTCACTCTGTTTTCTCCTATATGGATACATGTAGTTGGAACTCTAAATCAAACACGGTTTGTGCTAGCTCTTTGAAACTTTTCACAATAATGGAGTTCCAATTTCTATCGCTATGGTTTGTGTCCTATTGAAGTAGCCCCAAGCAGAGACTGACGAGAATCACTTTCATTGAAAGGGGGTGCCAAGCTTCCAAAAAACTACAAGATTCCTGAAATCTCAGCAAACATTTTTCACCCAATCTTGAAGATACTTGCAGTTAATGATCAGTACACCAATCCCACTTGGCTCACCAAATTTCGTTCTTCTAGGTTAAACCGTTCCTTTGCAGTAACCGTTTTCATGTTAGGTTTCACTCTGTTTTCTCCTATATGGATACATGTAGTTGGAACTCTAAATCAAACACGGTTTGTGCTAGCTCTTGAAACTTGGCACAAGAATGTAGTTCGAATTTCTATGGCTACGGTTTGTGTCCTATTGAAGTATCCCCAAGCAGAGACTGAGGAGAATCACTTTCATTGAAAGGGGTTGCCAAACTGGCAAAAAAACTACGAGTTTCCGGAAATCTCAGCAAACATTTTTTCACCCAATCTTGATGGTACTTGCAGGTAATGATCAGTACAGCAATCCCATTTGGCTCACAAAATTTCGTTCTTCTTGGTTAAACCGTTCCTTTGCAGTAACCGCTTTCATGTTTAGTTTCATTCTGTTTTCTCCTATATGGATACATGTAGTTGGAACTCTAAATCAAACACGGTTTGTGCTAGCTCTTTGAAACTTGGCAGAATAATGTAGTTCCAATTTCTATCGCTATGCTTTGTGTCCTATTGAAGTAGCCCCAAGCAGAGACTGACGAGAATCACTTTCATTGAAAGGGGTTGCCAAGTATCAAAAAACTACGAGTTTCCTCAAATCTCAGCAAACATTTTTCACCCAATCTTGATGATACTTGCAGGTAATGATCAGCCCACCAATGCCACTTGGCTCACCAAATTTCGTTGTTCTCGTTTAAACCGTTCCTTTGCAGTAACCGTTTTCATGTTTAGGTTTCACTGGGTTTTCTCCTATATGGATACATGTAGTTTGAACTCTAAATCAAACACGGTTTGTGCTAGCTCGATGAAACTTGGCAGAAGAATGTAGTTCCAATTTCTATCGCCATGCTTGGTGTCCTATTGAAGTAGCCCCAAGCAGAGACTGACGAGAATCACTTTCATTGAAAGGGGTTGCCAAGCTTCCAAAAAACTACGAGTTTCCTGTAATCTCAGAAAACATTTTTTCACCCAATCTTGATGATACTTCCATTTAATCATCAGTACACCAATCCCACTTGGCTTACCAAATATCATTTTTTTAGGATAAACCGTTCCTTTGCAGTAACCGTTTTCATGTTTAGGTTTCACTCTGTTTTCTCCTATATGGATACATGTAGTTGGAACTCTAAATCATACACGGTTTGTGCTAGCTCTTTGAAACTTTTCACAATAATGTCGTTCCAAGTTCTATCGCTATGGTTTGTGTCCTATTGAAGTAGCCCCAAGCAGAGACTGACGAGAATCACTTTCATTGAAAGGGGTTGCCAAGCTTCCAAAAAACTACGAATTTCCGGAAATCTCAGCAAACATTTTTTCACACAATCTTGATGATCCTGGCAGGTAATGATCAGTACACCAACCCCACTTGGCTTACCAAATTTCATTTTTCTAGGTTAAACCGTTCCTTTGCAGTAACCGTTTTCATGTTTAGGTTTCACTCTGTTTTCTCCTATATGGATACATATAGATGGAACGCTAAATCAAACACGGTTTGTGCTAGCTCTTCGAAACTTGGCACAATAATGTAGTTCCAAGTTCTATCGCTATGGTTTGTGTCCTATTGAAGTAGCCCCAAGCAGAGACTGACGAAAATCACTTTCATTGAAAGGGGTTGCCAAGCTTCCAAAAAACTACGAGTTTCCTGAAATCTCAGCATATATTTTTTCACCCAATCTTGATGATACTTGCAGGTAATGATCAGTGCACCAATCCCACTTTTCTTACCAAATTTCATTTTTCTAGGTTTAACTGTTCCTTTGCAGTAACCGTTTTCATGTTTAGGTTTCACTCTGTTTTCTCCTATATGGATACAAGTATTTTGAACTCTAAATCAAAGACGGTTTGTGCTAGCTCGTTGAAACTTGGCAGAAGAATGTAGTTCCAATTTCTATCGCTATGGTTGGTGTCCTATTGAAGGAGCCCCAAGCAGAGACTGACGAGAATCACTTTCATTGAAAGGGGTTGCCAAGCTTCCAAAACACTGCGAGTTTCCTGAAATCTCAGCAAACATTTTTCACCCAATCTTGATGATACTTGCAGGTAATGATCAGCCCACCAATGCCACTTTTCTCACCAAATTTCGTTCTTCTAGGTTAAACCATTCCTTTGTAGTAACCTTTTTCATGTTTAGGTTTCACTCTGTTTTCTCCTATATGGATACAAGTAGTTGGAACTCTAAATCAAACACGGTTTGGGCTAGCTATTTGAAACTTGGTACAAGAATGTAGTTCAAAGTTCTATCACTATGGTTTGTGTCCTATTGAAGTAGGCCCAAGCAGAGACTGACGAGAATCACTTTCATTGAAAGGGGGTGCCAAGCTACCAAAAACTACGAGTTTCCAGAAATCTCAGCAAAAATTTTCTCACCCAATCTTGATGATACTTGCAGGTAGCCATCAGTACACGAATCCCACTTGGCTCACCAATTTCATTCTTCTAGGTTAAACCGTTCCTTTGCAGTAACCGTTTTCATGTTTAGGTTTCACTCTGTTTTCTCCTATATGGATACATGTAGTTGGAACTCTAAATCGAACATGGTTTGTGCTAGCTCTTTGATACTTGGCAGAATAATGTAGTTCCAATTTCTATCGCTATGGTTTGTGTCCTATTGAAGTAGCCCCAAGCAGAGACTGACGAGAATCACTTTTATTGAAAGGGGTTGCCAAGCTTCCAAAAAACTACGAGTTTCCGGAAATCTCAGCAAACAGTTTTTCACCCAATCTTGATGATACTTGCAGGTAATGATCAGTACAGCAATCCCACTAGGCTTACCAAATTACATTTTTCTAGGTTAAACCGTTCCTTTGCAGTAACCGTTTACATGTTTAGGCTTCACTCTGTTTTCTCCTACATGGATACATGTAGTTTGAACTCTAAATCAAACACGGTTTGTGCTAGCTCTTTCAAACTTGGGACAAGAATGTAGTTCCAAGTTCTATCGCTATGGTTTGTGTCCTATTGAAGGAGCCCCAAGCAGAAACTGACGAGAATCACTTTCATTGAAAGGGGGTGCCAATCTTCCAAAAAACTACGAGATTCCTGAAATGTCAGCAAACATTTTTTCAACCAATCTTAATGATACTTGCAGGTAATGATCAATACACCAATCCCACTTGGCTCACCAAATTTCGTTCTTCTCTGTTAAACCGTTCGTTTGCAGTAACCATTTTCATGTTTAGGTTTCACTCTGATTTCTCCTATATGGATACATGTAGTTGGAACTCCAAATCAATCTCGGTTTGTGCTAGCTCTTTGAAACTTGGCACAAGAATGTAGTTCCAAGTTCTATCGCTATGGTTTGTGTCCTATTGAAGTACCCCTAGCAGAGACTGACGAGAATCACTTTCATTGAAAGGGTTGCCAAGCTTCCAAAAAACTACGAGTTTCCGGAAATCTCAGCAAACATTTTCTCACCCAATCTTGATGATACTTGCAGGTAGTCATCAGTACACGAATCCCACTTGGCTCACCAATTTCGTTCTTCTATGTTAAACCGTTCCTGTGAAGTAACCATTTTCATGTTTAGGTTTCACTCTGTTTTCTCCTATATGGATACATGTAGTTGGAACTCTAAATCAAACACGGTTTGTGCTAGCTCTTTGAAACTTGGCACAAGAATATAGTTCGAATTTCTATCGCTATGGTTTGTGTCCTATTGAAGTAGCCCAAGCAGAGACTGAGGAGAATCACTTTCATTGAAATGGGTTGCCAAGCTTCCAAAAAACTACGAATTTCCGGAAATCTCAGCAAACATTTTTTCACCCAATCTTGATGGTACTTGCAGGTAATGATCAGTACAGCAATCCCAGTTGGCTCTCAAAATTTCGTTCTTCTCCGTTAAACCGTTCCTTTGCAGTAACCGTTTTCATGTTTAGGTTTCACTGGGTTTTCTCCTATATGGATACATGTAGTTGGAACTCTAAATCAAACACGGTTTGTGCTAGCTCTTTGAAACTTTTCACAATAATGTCGTTCCAAGTTCTATCGCTATGGTTTGTGTCCTATTGAAGTAGCCCCAAGCAGAGACTGAGGAGAATAACTTCCATTGAAAGGGATTGCCAAGTATCAAAAAACTACGAGTTTCCGGAAATCTCAGCAAACATTTTTTCACCCAATCTTGATGATACTTGCAGGTAATGATCAGTGCACCAATCCCACTTGGCGTACCAAATTTCATTTTTCTAGGTTAAACCGTTCCTTTGCAGTAACCGTTTTCATGTTTAGGTTCCACTCTGTTTTCTCCTATATGGATACAAGTAGTTTGAACTCTTAATCAAAGACGGTTTGTGCTAGCTCGTTGAAACTTGGCAGAAGAATGTAGTCCCAATTTCTATCGCTATGCTTGGTTTCCTATTGAAGGAGCCCCAAGCAGAGACTGACGAGAATCACTTTCATTGAAAGGGGGTGCCAATCTTCCAAAAAACTACAAGATTCCTGAAATCTCAGCAAACATTTTTTCACCCAATCTTGATGATACTTGCAGTTAATGATCAGTACACCAATCCCACTTGGCTCACGAAATTTCGTTCTTCTAGGTTAAACCGTTCCTTTGCAGTAACCGTTTTCATGTTTAGGTTTCACTCTGTTTTCTCCTATATGGATACATGTAGATGGAACGCTAAACCAAACACGGTTTGTGCTAGCTCTTCGAAATTTGGCACAAGAATGTAGTTCCAAGTTTTATCGCTATGGTTTGTGTCCTATTGAAGTAGCTCCAAGCAGAGACTGACGAGAATCCCTTTCATTGAAGGGGGTTGCCAAGCTTCCAAAACACTGAGAGTTTCCTGAAATCTCAGCAAACATTTTTCACCCAATCTTGATGATACTTGCAGGTAATGATCAGCCCCCCAATGCCACTTTCTCACCAAATTTCGTTCTTCTAGGTTAAACCATTCCTTTGTAGTAACCGTTTTCATGTGTAGGTTTCACCCTGTTTTTTCCTATATGGACACATGTAGTTGGAACTCTAAATCAAACACGGTTTTGCTAGCTCTTTGAAACTTACCACAAGAATATAGTTCCAAGTTCTATCGCTATGGTTTGTGTCCTATTGAAGTAGCCCCAAGGAGAGAGTGACGAGAATCACTTTCATTGAAAGGGGGTGCCAAGTTTCCAAAAATCTACGAGTTTCCGGAAATCTCAGCAAACATTTTCTCACCCAATCTTGATGATACTTGCATGTAGTCATCAGTACAGGAATCCCACTTGGCTCACCAATTTCGTTCTTCTAGGTTTAACCGTTCGTTTGCAGTAACCGTTTTCATGTTTGGGTTTCACTCTGATTTCTCCTATATGGATACATGTAGTTGGAACTCTAAATCAAACACGGTTAGGGCTAGCTCTTTGAAACTTGGCACAAGAATGTAGTTCAAATTTCTATCACTATGGTTTGTGTCCTATTGAAGTAGCCCCAAGCAGAGACTGACGAGAATCACTTTCATTGAAAGGGGATGCCACGCTTCCAAAAAACTACGAGTTTCCTGAAATCTCAGCAAACATTTTTTCACCCAATTTGATGATACTTGCAGGTAATGATCAGTACACCAATCCCACTTGGCTTACCAAATTTCATGTTTTTAGGTTAAACCGTTCCTTTGCAGTAACCGTTTTCATGTGTAGGTTTCACTCTGTTTTCTCCTATATGGATACATGTAGTTGGAAAGCTAAATCAAAACGCGGTTTGTGCTAGCTCTTTGAAAGTTGGCACAAGAATGTCGATCCAAGTTCTATCGCTATAGTTTGTGTCCTATTGACGTAGCCCCAAGGAGAGACTGACGAGAATCATTTTCATTGAAAGGGGTTGCCAAGCTTCCAAAAAACTACGAGTTTCCTGAAATCTCAGCAAACATTTTCTCACTAAATCTTGATGATACTTGCAAGTAGTGATCAGCCCAGCATAGCCACTTGGCTCACCAAATTTCGTTCTTCTCGTTTAAACCGTTCCTTTGCAGTAACCGTTTTCATGTTTAGGTTTCACTCTCTTTTCTCCTATATGGATACATGTAGTTGAAACTCTAAATCAAACACGGTTTGTGCTAGCTCTTTGAAAACTTGGCACAATAATGTAGTTCCAAGTTCTATCGCTATGGTTTGTGTCCTATTGAAGTAGCCCCAAGCAGAGACTGACGAGAATCACTTTCATTGTAAGGGGTTGCCAAGCTTCCAAAAAACAACGAGTTTCCGGAAATCTCAGCAAACATTTTTTCACCCAATCTTGATGATACTTGCAGGTAATGATCAGTACACCAACCCCACTTGGCTTACCAAATTTCATTTTTCTAGGTTAAACTGTTCCTTTGCAGTAACCGTTTTCATTTTTAGGTTTCACTCTGTTTTCTCCTATATGGATACATGTAGTGGAACTCTAAATCAAACACGGTTTGTGCTAGCTCTTTGAAACTTGGCACAATAATGTAGTTCCAATTTCTATCGCTATGGTTTGTGTCCTATTGAAGTAGCCCCAAGCAGAGACTGACGAGAGTCACTTTCATTGAAAGGGTTTGCCAAGCTTCCAAAAAACTACGAGTTTCCTGAAATCTCAGCAAACATTTTTGCACCCAATCTTGATGATACTGGCAGGTAATGATCAGTGCACCAATCCCACATGGCTTACCAAATTTCATTTTTCTAGGTAAAACCGTTCCTTTGCAGTAACCGTTTTCATGTTTAGGTTTCACTCTGTTTTCTCCTATATGGATACATGTAGTTGGAACTCTAAATCAAACACGGTTTGTGCTAGCTCTTTGAAACTTGGCACAATAATGTAGATGTAGAGTCCAAGTTCTGTCACTATGGTTTGTGTCCTATTGAAGGAGACCCAAGCAGAGACTGACGAGAATCACTTTCATTGAAAGGGTTTGCCAAGCTTCCAAAAAACTACGAGTTTCCTGAAATCTCAGTAAACATTTTTCACCCAATGTTGATGATACTTGCAGGTAATGATCAGTACACCAATCCCACTTGGCTTACCAAATTTCATGTTTTAGGTTAAACCGTTCCTTTGCAGTAACCGTTTTCATGTTTAGGTTTCACTCTGTTTTCTGCTATATGGATGAATGTAGTTGGAACGCTAAATCAAACACGGTTTGTGCTAGCTCTTTGAAACTTGGCACAAGAATGTCGTTCCAAGTTCTATCGCTATGGTTTGTGTCCTATTGAAGTAGCCCCAAGCACAGACTGACGAGAATCACTTTCATTGAAAGGGGTTGCCAAGCTTCCAAAAAACTACGAGTTTCCTGAAATCTCAGCAAACATTTTTTCACCTAAACTTGATGATACTTGCAGGCAATAATCAGCCCACCAATGCCACTTGGCTCACCAAATTTCGTTCTTCTCGGTTAAAAAATTCCTTTGCTGTAATCTTTTTCATGTTTAGGTTTCACTCTGTTTTCTCCTATATGGATACATGTAGTTGGAACTCTAAATCAAACACGGTTTGTGCTAGCTCTTTGAAACTTGGCATAATAATGTAGTTCCAATTTCTATCGCTATGGTTTGTGTCATATTGAAGTAGCCCCAAGCAGAGACTGACGAGAGTCACTTTCATTGAAAAGGGTTGCCAGCTTCCAAAAAACTACGAGTTTCCGGAAATCTCAGCAAACATTTTTTCACCCAATCTTGAAGATGCTTGCAGGTAATGATCAGTACAGCAATCCCACTTGGCTTACCAAATTTCATTTTTCTAGGTTAAATTGTTCCTTTGCAGTAACCGTTTTCATGATTAGGTTTCACTCTCTTTTGTCCGATATGGATACATGTAGTTGAAACTCTAAATCAAACACGGTTTGTGCTAGCTCTTTGAAACTTGGCACAATAATGTAGTTCCAATTTCTAAGGCTATGGTTTGTGTCCTATTGAAGTAGCCCCAAGCAGAGACTGACGAGAATCACTTTCATTGAAAGAGGGTTGCGAAGCTGACAAAAAACTACAAGTTTCTGGAAACCTCAGCAAACATTTTCTCACCCAATCATGATGATACTTGAAGGTGTTTATCAGTACACGAATCACAATTGGCTCATCAAATTTCGTTCTTCACGTTAAACCATTCCTTTGCAGTAATCATTTTCATGTTTAGGTTTCACTCTGTTTTCTCCTATATGGATACATGTAGTTGGAACTCTAAAATCAAACATGGTTTGTGCTAGCTCTTTGAAACGTGGCACAATAATGTACTTCCAAGTTCTATCGCTATGGTTTGTGTCCTATTGAAGTACCCCAAGCAGAGACTGACGAGAATCACTTTCAATGAAAGCATTGCCAAGCTTCCAAAAAACTACGAGTTTCCTGAAATCTCAGCTAACATTTTTTCACCCAATCTTGATGATACTTGCAGGTAATGATCAGTACACCAATCTCACTTGGCTTACCAAATTTCGTTCTTCTGGGTTAAACCGTTCCTTTGCAATAACCGTTTTCATGTTTAGGTTTCACTCTGTTTTCTCCTATATGGATGCATGTAGTTGGAACTCTAAATCAAACACGGTTTGTGCTAGCTCTTTTAAACTTGGCACAAGAGTATAGTTCAAAGTTCTATCGCTATGGTTTGTGTCCTATTGAAGTATCCACAAGCAGAGACTGACGAGAATCACTTTCATTGAAAGGGGTTGCCAAGCTTCCAAAAAAATACGAGTTTCCTGAAATCTCAGCAAACATTTTTGCACCCAATCTTGATGATACATGCAGGTAATGATCATTACACCAATCCCACTTGGCTTACCAAATTTTATTTTTCTAGGTTAAGCCGTTCCTTTGCAGTAACCGTTTTCATGTTTAGGTTTCATGCTGTTTTTCATATATGGATACATGTAGTTGGAACTCTAAATCAAACACGGTTTGTGCTAGGTCTTTGAAACTTGGCACAAGAATGTAGTTCCAATTTCTATCACTATGGTTTGTGTCCTATTGAAGTAGCCCCAAGCAGAGACTGACGAGAATCACTTTCATTGAAAGGGGTTGCCAAGCTTCCAAAAAACTACGAGTTTCCGGAAATCTCAGCAAACATTTTCTCACCCAATCTTGATGATACTTGCAGGTAGTCATCAGTACACAAATCCCACTTGGCTCACAAAATTTCGTTTCTTCTAGGTTAAGCCGTTCCTTTGCAGTAACCGTTTTCATGTTTAGGTTTCACTCTGTTTCCTCCGATATGGATACATGTAGTTGGAACTCTAAATAAAACATGGTTTGTGCTAGCTCTTTGAAACGTGGCAAAATAATGTAGTTCCAAGTTCTATCGCTATGGTTTGTGTCCTATTGAAGTAGCCCCAAGCAGAGACTGACTAGAATCACTTTCATTGAAAGGGGGTGCCAAGCTTCCAAAAAACTACGACATTCCTGAAATCTCAGCAAACATTTTCAACCAATCTTGATGATAGTTCCATTTAATGATCAGCCCACCAATCCCATTGGGCTCACCAAATTTCGTTCTTCTAGGTTAAACCTTTCCTTTGCAGTAACCGTTTTCATGTTTAGGTTTCACTCTCTTTTCTCCTATATGAATACATGTAGTTGGAACTCTAAGTCAAACACGATTTGTGCTAGCTCTTTGAAACTTTGCACAATAATGTATTTCCAAGTTATATCCCTATGTTTAGTGTCCTATTGAAGTGGCCCCAAGCAGAGAATGATGAGAATCACTTTCATTGAAAGGGGTTGCCAAGCTTCCAAAAAACTACGAGTTTAAGGAAATCTCAGCAAACATTTTTTCACCCAATCTTGATGATTCTTGCAGGTAATGATCAGCCCACCAATGCCGCTTGGGCTCACCCAAATTCGTTCTTTTCTGTTAAACCGTTCCTTTGCAGTAACCGTTTTCATGTTTAGGTTTCACTCTGTTTTCTCATATATGGATACATATAGTTGGAACCCTAAATCAAACACGATTTGTGCTAGCTCTTTGAAACTTGGCACAATAATGTAGTTCCAAGTTCTATCACAATGGTTTGTGTCCTATTGAAGTAGCCCCCAAGCAGAGACTGACGAGAATCACTTTGATGAAAGGGGTTGCCAAGTTCCAAAAAACTACGAGTTTCCGGAAATCTCAGCAAATATTTTTTCAACCAATCATGATGATACTTGCAGCTAATGATCAGTACACCATTCCACTTGGCTCACCAAATTTCATTCTTCTTCGTTAACCCGTTCCTTTGCAGTAACCGTTTTTCATTTTTAGGTTTCACTCTGTTTTCTCCTATATGGATGCATGTAGTTGGAACTCTAAATCAAACACGGTTTGTGCTAACTCTTTGAAACTTGGCACAAGAATGTAGTTCAAATTTCTATCGCTTTGGTTTGTGTCCTATTGAAGTAGTCAGAAAAAGAGTCTGACGAGATACACTTTAATTGAAAGGGGTGCCAAGCTTCCAAAAAACTTCAAGTTTCCTGAAATCTCAGGAAACATTTTTTCAGCCAATCTTGATGATACTTCCCTTTTATGATCAGCCCACCAATGCCACTCGGCTCACCAAATTTCGTTCTTCTCGGTTAAACCGTTCCTTTGCAGTAACCGTTTTCATCTTTAGGTTTTCACTCTGTTTTCTCCTATATGGATACATGTAGTTGGAACTCTAAATCAAACACGGTTTGTGCTAGCTCTTTGAAACTTGGCACAAGAATGTAGTTCCAAGTTCTATCCCTATGGTTTGTGTCCTATTGAAGTAGCCCCAAGCAGAGACTGACGAGAATCACTTTCATTGAAAGGGGTTGCCAACTTCCAAAAAATACGAGTTTCCTGAAATCTTAGCAACATTTTTTCACCCAATTTGATAATACTTGCAGGTAATGATCAGCCCACGAATGACACTTGGCTCACCAAATTTCGTTCTTCTCGGTTAAACCGTTCCTTTGCAGTAACCGTTTTCATGTTTAGGTTTCACTCTGTTTTCTCATATAAGGATACATGTAGTTGGAACTCTAAATCAAACACGTTTTGTGCTAGCTTTTGAAACTTGGCACAATTATGTAGTTCCAAGTTCTATCGCTATGGTTTGTGTCCTATTGAAGTTGCCCCAAGCAGAGACTGACGAGAATCACTTTCATTGAAAGGGGTTGCCAAGCTTCCAAAAAAGTACGAGTTTCCGGAAATCTCAGCAAAATTTTTTCACCCAATCTTGATGATACTTGCAGGTAATGATCAGTACAGCAATCCCACTTGGCTCACTAAATTTCGTTCTTCTAGGTTAAACCGTTCCTTTGCAGGAACCGTTTTCATGTTTAGCTTTCACTCTGTTTTCTCCTATATGGATACATGTAGTTGGAACTCTAAATCAAACACGGTTTGTGCTAGCTCTTTGAAACATGGCACAATAATGTAGTTCCAAGTTCTATCGCTATGGTTTGTGTCCTATTGAAGTAGACCCAAACAGAGACTGACAAGAGTCACTTTCATTGAAAGGGGTTGCCAAGCTTCAAAAAATGTACGAGTTTCCTGAAATCTCAGCAAACATTTTTTCACCCAATCTTGATGATACTTGCAGGTAATGATCAGTACAGCAACATCACGTGGCTCACCAAATGTCATCATTCTAGGTTAAACCGTTCCTTTGCAGTAACCGTTTTAATGTTTAGGTTTCACTCTGTTTTCTCCTATATGGATACATGTACTTGGAAATCTTAATCAAACACGGTTTGTGCTAGCTCTATGAAACTTGGCACAAGAATGTAGTTCCAAAGTTCTATCACTATGGTTTGTGTACTATTGAAGTGGCCCCAAGCAGAGACTGACGAGAATCACATTCATTGAAAGGGGGTGCCAATCTTCAAAAAAACTACGAGTTTCCTGAAATCTCAGCAAACATTTTTCACCCAATCTTGATGATCCTTGCAAGGAATGATCAGTACACCAACCCAGTTGGCTTCCCAAATTTCATTTTTCTAGGTTAAACCGTTCCTTTGCAGTAACCGTTTTTCATTTTATGTTTCACTCTGTTTTCTCCTATATGGATACATGTAGTTGGAACTCTAAATCAAACACGGTTTGTGCTAGCTCTTTGAAAATTGGCACAAGAATGTAGTTCCAATTTCCTATCACTACGGTTGTGTCCTATTGAAGTAGCCCCAAGCAGAGACTGACGAGAATCAATTTCATTGAAAGGGTTTGCGAAGCTTCCAACAAACTCCGAGTTTCCTGAAATCTCAGCAAACATTTTTTCACCCAATCTTGATGATACTTGCAAGTAATGATCAGCCCACCAATGCCACTTGGCTCACCAAATTTCGTTCTTCTCGGTAAAACCGTTCCTTTGCAATAACCGTTTTCATATTTAGGTTTCACTCTGTTTTCTCCTATATGGATACATGTAGTTGGAACTCTAAATCAAACAAGGTTTGTGCTAGCTCTTTGAAACTTGGCACAAGACTGTAGTTCCAAGTTCTACCCCAATGGTTTGTGTCCTATTGTAGTAGCCCCAAGCAGAGACTGACGAGAATCACTTTCATTGAATGGGGTTGCCAAGCTTCCAAAAATCTACAAGTTTCCTGAAATCTCAGCAAACATTTTTTCACCCAAAATTGATGATACTTGCAGTTAATGATCAGTACAGCAATCCCACGTGGCTCACCAAATGTCGTCCTTCTACGTTAAACCGGTAATTTGCAGTAAACGTTTTCATGTTTAGGTTTCAATCTGTTTTCTCCTATATGGATACATGTAGTTGGATCCCTAAATCAAACACGGTTTGTGCTAGCTCTTTGAAACGTGGCAAAATAATGTAGTTCCAAGTTCTATCGCTATGGTTTGTGTCCTATTGAAGGAGCCCCAAGCAGAGACTGACGAGAATCACTATCATTGAAAGGGGTTGCCAAGCTTCCAAAAATCTACGAGTTTCCTGAAATCTCAGCAAACATTTATTCACCCAAAATTGATGATACTTGCAGGTAATGATCAGTTCACCAATCCCACTTGGCTCACCAAATTTCGTTCTTCTCGGTTTAACCGTTCCTTTGCAGTAACCGTTTTCATGTTTAGGTTTCACTCTGTTTTCTCCTATATGAATACATATAGTTGGAAGTCTAAATCAAACACGGTTTGTGCTAGCTCTTTGAAACTTGGCACAAGAATGTAGTTCCAAGTTCTATTGCTATGGTTTGTGTCCTATTGTAGTAGCCCCAAGCAGAGACTGTCGAGAATCACTTTCATTGAAAGGGGGTGCCAAGCTTCCAAAAAGTACGAGTTTCCTGAAATCTCAGCACATATTTTTTCACCCAATTTTTGATGACACTTGCAGGTAATGATCAGCCCACCAATGCCACTTGGCTCACAAAATTTTGTTCTTCTCGGTTAAAACCGTTCCTTTGCAGTAACCGTTTTCATGTTTAGGTTTCACTCTGTTTTCTCCTATATGGATACATGTATTTGGACCTCTAAATCAAACACGGCTTGTGCTAGCTCTTTGAAACTTGGCACAAGAATTTAGTTCCAAGTTCTAATCCCTATGGTTTGTGT
>NW_027551793.1:0-77583 GCF_045843805.1 Urocitellus parryii
ATGGATACATGTAGTTGGAACTCTAAATCAAACACGGTTTGTGCTAGCTCTTGAAACTTGGCATAATAATGTAGTTCCAAGTTCTATCTCTATGGTTTGTGTCCTATGGAAGTAGCCCCAAGCAGAGACGGACGAGAATCACTTTCATTGAAAGGGGTTGCCAAGCTTCCAAAAAACTACGAGTTTCCTGAAATCTCAGCAAACATTTTTTCACAAATCGTGATGGTACTAGCAGGTAATGATCAGTACACCAATCCCACTTGGCTCACCAAATTTCGATCTTCTAGGTTAAACCGTTCCTTTGCAGTAACCGTTTTCATGTTTAGGATTCCCTCTGTTTTCTCCTATATGGATACATGTAGTTGGAACTCTAAATCAAACACGGTTTGTGCTAGCTCTTTGAAATATGCACAATAAAGTAGTTCCAATTTCTATCTCTACAGTTTGTTTCCTATTGATATAGCCCCAAGAAGAGACTGAGGAAAATCACTTTCATTGAAAGGGGTTGCCAAGCTTCCTCAAAACTACGAGTTTCCTGAAATCTCAGCAAACCTTTTTTCACCCAATTTTGATGATACTTGCAGGTAACGATCAGTACACCAATCCCACTTGGCTCACCAAATTTCGTTCTTCTAGGTTAAACTGTTCATTTGCAGTAACCGTTTCCATGTTTAGGTTTCACTCTGTTTTCTCCTATATGGATACATGTAGTTGGAACTCTAAATCAAACACGGTTTGTGGTAGCTCTTTGAAACTTGACACAATAATGTAGTTCCAAGTTCCATCGCTATGGTTTGTGTCCTTTAGAAGTAGCCCCAAGTAGAGACTGACGAGAATCACTTTCATTGAAAGGGTTTGCCAAGCTTCCAGAAAACTACGAGTTCCCTGAAATCTCAGCAAATATTTTTTCACCCAATCTTGACGATACTTGCAGGTAATGATCAGTACACCAGTCCCACTATGCTGACCAAGTTTCGTTCTTCTAGGTTAAACCGTTCCTTTGCAGTAACCGTTTTCATGTTTAGGTTTCACTCTGTTTTCTCCTATATGGGTACATGTAGTTGGAAATCTAAATCAAACACGGTTTGTGCTAGCTCTTTGAAACTTGGCACAATAATGTAGTTCCAAGTTCTATGGCTATGGTTTGTGTCCTATGGAAGTAGCCCCAAGGAGAGACTGACGAGCATCACTTTCATTGAAAGGGTTGCCAAGCTTCCAAAAAACTACGAGTTTCCTGAAGTCTCAGCAAACATTTTTTTCATAAATCATGATGGTACTTGCAGGTAATGATCAGTACAACAATCCCACTTGGCTCACCAAATTTCGTTCTTGTAGGTAAAACCGTTCCTTTGCAGTAACCGTTTTCATGTTTAGGTTTCACTCTGTTTTCTCCTATATGGATACATATAGTTGGAACTCTAAATCAAACATGGTTTGTGCTAGCTCTTTGAAACTTGGCACAATAATGTAGTTCCAAGTTCTATGGCTATGGATTGTGTCCTATGGAAGTGGCCCCAAGCAGAGACTGACGAGAATCACTTTCATTGAGAGGGGTTTCCAAGCTTCCAAAAAACTACGAGTTTCCGGAAATCTCAGCAAAGATTTTTTCACCCAATCTTGATGATACTTCCATTTAATGATCAGTACACCAATCCCACTAGGCTCAACAAATTTCGTTTTTCTAGGTCAAACCGTTCCTTTGCAGTAACCGTTTTCATGTTTAGGTTTCACTCTGTTTTCCCCTATATGGATATATGTAGTTGGAACTCTAAATCAAACACGGTTTGTGCTAGCTCTTTGAAACTTGGCACAATAATGTAGTTCCAAGTTCTATGGCTATGGATTGTGTCCTATGGAAGTAGCCCCAAGCAGAGACTGACGAGAATCACTTTCCTTGAAAGGCTTTGCCAAGCTTCCAAAAAACTACGAGTTTCCTGAAATCTCAGCAAACATTTTTTCACCCAATCTTGATGATACTTCCATTTAATGATCAGTATACGAATCCCACTAGGCTCACCAAATTTCGATCTTCTAGGTTAAACCGTTCCTTTGCAATAACCGTTTTCATGTTTAGGTTTCACTCTGTTTTCTCCTATATGGATACATGTATTTGGAACTCTAAATCAAACACGGTTTGTGCTAGCCCTTTGAAACTTAGCACAATAATGTAGTTCCAAGTTCTATGGCTATGGTTTGTGTCTTATGGAAGTAGCCCCAAGCAGAGACTGACGAGAATCACTTTCATTGAAAGGGGTTGCCAAGCTTCCAAAAAACTACGAGTTTCCGGAAATCTCAGCAAACATTTTTTCACCCAATCGTGATGATACTTGCAGTTAATGATTAGTACACCAATCCCACTTGGCTCACCAAATTTCGTTCTTCTAGGTTAAACCGTTCCTTTGCAGTAACCATTTTCATGTTTAGGATTCACTCTGTTTTCTCCTATATGGATACATGTATTTGGAACTCTAAATCATACACGGTTTGTGCTAGCTCTTTGAAACTTGGCACAATAATGTAGTTCCAAGTTCTATCGCGATTGTTTGTGTCCTCTTGAAGTAGCCCCAAGCAGAGACGGACGAGAATCACTTTCATTGAAAGGGGTTGCCAAGCTTCCAAAAAATTACCAGTTTCCTGAAATCTCAGCAAACATTTTTTCACCCAATCTTGATGATACTTACATTTAATGATCAGTACACCAATCCCACTTGGCTCACCAAATTTTGTTCTTCTAGGTTAAACCGTTCCTTTGCAGTAACCGTTTTTATGTTTAGGTTTCACTCTGTTTTCTCCTATATGGATACATGTATTTGGAACTCTAAATCAAACACGGTTTGTGCTAGCTCTTTGAAACTTGGCACAATAATGTAGTTCCAAGTTCTATGGCTATGGTTTGTGTCCTATGGAAGTAGCCCCAAGCAGAGAATGACGAGAATCACTTTCATTGAAAGGGGTTGCCAAGCTTCTAAAAAAGTACGAGTTTCCTGAAATCTCAGCAAACATTTTTCACCCAATCTTGATGATACTTGCAGGTAATGATCAGTACAGCAGTCCCACTTGGCTCACCATATTTCGTTCTTCTAGGTTAAACCATTCCTTTGCAGTAACCGTTTTCATGTTTAGGTTTCACTCTGTTTTCTCCTATATGGATACATGTTGTTGGAACTCTAAATCAAACACGGTTTGTGCTAGCTCTTTGAAACTTGACACAATAATGTAGTTCCAAGTTCCATCGCTATGGTTTGTGTCCTTTGGAAGTAGCCCCAAGTAGAGACTGACGAGAATCACTTTCATTGAAAGGGTTTGCCAAGCTTCCAGAAAACTACGAGTTTCCTGAAATCTCAGCAAACATTTTTTCACCCAATCTTGACGATACTTGCAGGTAATGATCAGTACACCAGTCCCACTTTGCTGACCAAGTTTCGTTCTTCTAGGTTAAACCGTTCCTTTGCAGTAACCGTTTTCATGTTTAGGTTTCACTCTGTTTTCTCCTATATGGATACATGTAGTTGGAAATCTAAATCAAACACGGTTTGTGCTAGCTCTTTGAAACTTGGCACAATAATGTAGTTCCAAGTTCTATGGCTATGGTTTGTGTCCTATGGAAGTAGCCCCAAGGAGAGACTGACGAGCATCACTTTCATTGAAAGGGGTTGCCAAGCTTCCAAAAAACTACGAGTTTCCTGAAGTCTCAGCAAACATTTTTTCATAAATCATGATGGTACTTGCAGTTAATGATCAGTATACGAATCCCACTAGGCTCACGAAATTTCGATCTTCTAGGTTAAACCGTTCCTTTGCAGTAACCGTTTTTATGTTTAGGTTGCACTCTGTTTTCTCCTATATGGATACATGTATTTGGAACTCTAAATCAAACACGGTTTGTGCTAGCCCTTTGAAACTTAGCACAATAATGTAGTTCCAAGTTCTATGGCTATGGTTTGTGTCTTATGGAAGTAGCCCCAAGCAGAGACTGACGAGAATCACTTTCATTGAAAGGGGTTGCCAAGCTTCCAAAAAACTACGAGTTTCCGGAAATCTCAGCAAATATTTTTTCACCCAATCGTGATGATACTTGCAGTTAATGATCAGTACACCAATCCCACTTGGCTCACCAAATTTCGTTCTTCTAGGTTAAACCGTTCCTTTGCAGTAACCGTTTTCATGTTTAGGATTCACTCTGTTTTCTCCTATATGGATACATGTAGTTGGAACTCTACATCAAAAACGGTTTGTGCTAGCTCTTTGATACTTGGCACAATAATGTAGTTCCAAGTTCTATTGCTATGGTATGTGTCCTATGGAAGTAGCCCCAAGCAGAGACTGACGAGAATGACTTTCATTGAAAGTGGTTGCCAAGCTTCCAAAAAACTACGAGTTTCCTGAAATCTCAGCAATCATTTTTTCACCCAATCTTGATGATACATCCATTTAATGATTAGTACACCCATCCCACTTGACTCACCAAATTTCGTTCTTCTAGGTTAAACGTTCCTTTTAAGTAACCGTTTTCATGTTTAGGTTTCACTCTCTTTTCTCCTATATGGATACATGTAGTTGGAACTCTAAAACTAACACGATTTGTGCTAGCTCTTGAAACTTGGCACAATAATGTAGTTCCAAGTTCTATCTCTATGGTTTGTGTCCTATGGAAGTAGCCCCAAGCAGAGAATGACGAGAATCACTTTCATTGAAAGGGGTTGCCAAGCTTCCAAAAAACTACGAGTTTCCTGAAATCTCAGCAAACATTTTTTCACAAATCGTGATGGTACTAGCAGGTAATGATCAGTACACCAATCCCACTTGGCTCACCATATTTCGATCTTCTAGGTTAAACCGTTCCTTTGCAGTAACCGTTTTCATGTTTAGGATTCACTCTGTTTTCTCCTATATGGATACATGTAGTTGGAACTCTAAATCAAACACGGTTTGTGCTAGCTCTTTGAAACTATGCACAATAAAGTAGTTCCAATTTCTATCTCTACAGTTTGTTTCCTATTGATATAGCCCCAAGAAGAGACTGAGGAAAATCACTGTCATTGAAAGGGGTTGCCAAGCTTCCTCAAAACTACGAGTTTCCTGAAATCTCAGCAAACCTTTTTTCACCCAATTTTGATGATACTTGCAGGTAATAATCAGTACACCAATCCCACTTGGCTCACCAAATTTCGTTCTTCTAGGTTAAACCGTTCCTTTGCAGTAACCGTTTCCATGTTTAGGTTTCACTCTGTTTTCTCCTATATGGATACATGTAGTTGGAACTCTAAATCAAACACAATTTGTGCTAGCTCTTTGAAACTTGGCACAATAATGTAGTTCCAAGTTCTATGGCTATGGTTTGTGTCCTATGGAAGTAGCCCCAAGCAGAGAATGACGAGAATCTCTTTCCTTGAAAGGCTTTGCCAAGCTTCTAAAAAAGTACGAGTTTCCTGAAATCTCAGCAAACCTTTTTCACCCAATCTTGATGATACTTGCAGGTAATGATCAGTACAGCAGTCCCACTTGGCTCACCAAATTTCGTTCTTCTAGGTTAAACCATTCCTTTGCAGTAACCGTTTTCATGTTTAGGTTTCACTCTGTTTTCTCCTATATGGATACATGTAGTTGGAACTCTAAATCAAACACGGTTTGTGCTAGCTCTTTGAAACTTGACACAATAATGTAGTTCCAAGTTCCATCGCTATGGTTTGTGTCCTTTGGAAGTAGCCCCAAGTAGAGACTGACGAGAATCACTTTCATTGAAAGGGTTTGCCAAGCTTCCAGAAAACTACGAGTTTCCTGAAATCTCAGCAAATATTTTTTCACCCAATCTTGACGATACTTGCAGGTAATGATCAGTACACCAGTCCCACTTTGCTGACCAAGTTTCGTTCTTCTAGGTTAAACCGTTCCTTTGCAGTAACCGTTTTCATGTTTAGGTTTCACTCTGTTTTCTCCTATATGGATACATGTAGTTGGAAATCTAAATCAAACACGGTTTGTGCTAGCTCTTTGAAACTTGGCACAATAATGTAGTTCCAAGTTCTATGGCTATGGTTTGTGTCCTATGGAAGTAGCCCCAAGGAGAGACTGACGAGCATCACTTTCATTGAAAGGGGTTGCCAAGCTTCCAAAAAACTACGAGTTTCCTGAAGTCTCAGCAAACAATTTTTTCATAAATCATGATGGTACTTGCAGGTAATGATCAGTACACCAATCCCACTAGGCTCACCAAATTTCGTTCTTGTAGGTAAAACCGTTCCTTTGCATGAACCATTTTCATGTTTAGGTTTCACTCTTTTTTCTCCTATATGGATACATATAGTTGGAACTCTAAATCAAACACGGTTTGTGCTAGCTCTTTGAAACTTCGCACAATAATGTAGTTCCAAGTTCTATGGCTATGGTTTGTGTCCTATGGAAGTAGCCCCAAGCAGAGACTGACGAGAATCACTTTCATTGAAAGGGGTTGCCAAGCTTCCAAAAAACTACGTGTTTCCTGAAATGTCAGCAATCCTTTTTTCACCCAATCTTGATGATACTTGCAGGTAATGATCAGTACACCAATCCCACTTGGCTCACCATATTTCGTTCTTCTAGGTTAAACCGTTCCTTTGCAGTAACCATTTTCATGTTTAGAATTCACCCTGTTTTCTCCTATATGGATACATGTAGTTGGAACTCTAAATCAAACACGGTTTGTGCTAGTTCTTTGAAACTTGGCACAATTATTGAGTTCCAAGTACTATGGCTATGGTTTGTGTCCTATGGAAGTAGCCCCAAGCAGAGACTGACGAGAATCACTTTCATTGAGAGGGGTTTCCAAGCTTCCAAAAAACTACGAGTTTCCGGAAATCTCAGCAAAGATTTTTTCACCCAATCTTGATGATACTTCCATTTAATGATCAGTACACCAATCCCACTAGGCTCAACAAATTTCGTTTTTCTAGGTCAAACCGTTCCTTTGCAGTAACCGTTTTCATGTTTAGGTTTCACTCTGTTTTCCCCTATATGGATACATGTAGTTGGAACTCTAAATCAAACACGGTTTGTGCTAGCTCTTTGAAACATGGCACAATAATGTAGTTCCAAGTTCTATGGCTATGGCTTGTGTCCTATGGAAGTAGCCCCAAGCAGAGACTGACGAGAATCACTTTCATTGAAAGGGGTTGCCAAGCTTCCAAAAAACTACGAGTTTCCGGAAATCTCAGCAAACATTTTTTCACCCAATCGTGATGATACTTGCAGTAAATGATCAGTACACCAATCCCACTTGGCTCACCAATTTCGTTCTTCTAGGTTAAACCGTTCCTTTGCAGTAACCGTTTTCATGTTTAGGTTTCACTCTGTTTTCTCCTATATGGATACATGTAGATGGAACTCTAAATCAAACACGGTTTGTGCTAGCTGTTTGATACTTGGCACAATAATGTAGTTCCAAGTTCTATGGCTATGGTATGTGTCCTATGGAATTAGCCCCAAGCAGAGACTGACGAGAATGACTTTCATTGAAAGTGGTTGCCAAGCTTCCAAAAACTACGAGTTTCCTGAAATCTCAGCAATCATTTTTTCACCCAATCTTGATGATACATCCATTTAATGATTAGTACACCCATCCCACTTGACTCACCAAATTTCGTTCTTCTAGGTTAAACCGTTCCTTTTCAGTAACCGTTTTCATGTTTAGGTTTCACTCTCATTTCTCCTATATGGATACATGTAGTTGGAACTCTAAAACAAACACGGTTTGTGCTAGCTCTTGAAACTTGGCACAATAATGTAGTTCCAAGTTCTATCTCTATGGTTTGTGTCCTATGGAAGTAGCCCCAAGCAGAGACGGACGAGAATCACTTTCATTGAAAGGGGTTGCCAAGCTTCCAAAAAACTACGAGTTTCCTGAAATCTCAGCAAACATTTTTTCACAAATCGTGATGGTACTAGCAGGTAATGATCAGTACACCAATCCCACTTGGCTCACCATATTTCGATCTTCTAGGTTAAACCGTTCCTTGCAGTAACCTTCTCATGTTTAGGATTCACTCTGTTTTCTCCTATATGGATACATGTAGTTGGAACTCTAAATCAAACACGGTTTGTGCTAGCTCTTTGAAACTATGCACAATAAAGTAGTTCCAATTTCTATCTCTACAGTTTGTTTCCTATTGATATAGCCCCAAGAAGAGACTGAGGAAAATCACTTTCATTGAAAGGTGTTGCCAAGCTTCCTCAAAACTACGAGTTTCCTGAAATCTCAGCAAACCTTTTTTCACCCAATTTTGATGATACTTGCAGGTAATGATCAGTACACCAATCCCACTTGGCTCACCAAATTTCGTTCTTCTAGGTTAAACCGTTCCTTTGCAGTAACCGTTTCCATGTTTAGGTTTCACTCTGTTTTCTCCTATATGGATACATGTCGTTGGAACTCTAAATCAAACACGATTTGTGCTAGCTCTTTGAAACTTGGCACAATAATGTAGTTCCAAGTTCTATGGCTATGGTTTGTGTCCTATGGAAGTAGCCCCAAGCAGAGAATGACGAGAATCACTTTCCTTGAAAGGCTTTGCCAAGCTTCTAAAAAAGTACGAGTTTCCTGAAATATCAGCAAACATTTTTCACCCAATCTTGATGATACTTGCAGGTAATGATCAGTACAGCAGTCCCACTTGGCTCACCAAATTTCGTTCTTCTAGGTTAAACCATTCCTTTGCAGTAACCGTTTTCATGTTTAGGTTTCACTCTGTTTTCTCCTATATGGATACATGTAGTTGGAACTCTAAATCAAACACGGTTTGTGCTAGCTCTTTGAAACTTGACACAATAATGTAGTTCCAAGTTCCATCACTATGGTTTGTGTCCTTTGGAAGTAGCCCCAAGTAGAGACTGACGAGAATCACTTTCATTGAAAGGGTTTGCCAAGCTTCCAGAAAACTACGAGTTTCCTGAAATCTCAGCAAATATTTTTTCCCCCAATCTTGATGATACTTGCAGGTAATGATCAGTACACCAGTCCCACTTTGCTGACCAAGTTTCGTTCTTCTAGGTTAAACCGTTCCTTTGCAGTAACCGTTTTCATGTTTAGGTTTCACTCTGTTTTCTCCTATATGGATACATGTAGTTGGAAATCTAAATCAAACACGGTTTGTGCTAGCTCTTTGAAACTTGGCACAATAATGTAGTTCCAAGTTCTATGGCTATGGTTTGTGTCCTATGGAAGTAGCCCCAAGGAGAGACTGACGAGCATCACTTTCATTGAAAGGGGTTGCCAAGCTTCCAAAAAACTACGAGTTTCCTGAAGTCTCAGCAAACATTTTTTTCATAAATCATGATGGTACTTGCAGGTAATGATCAGTACACCAATCCCACTAGGCTCACCAAATTTCGTTCTTGTAGGTAAAACCGTTCCTTTGCAGTAACCGTTTTCATGTTTAGGTTTCACTCTTTTTTCTCCTATATGGATACATATAGTTGGAACTCTAAATCAAACACGGTTTGTGCTAGCTCTTTGAAACTTGGCACAATAATGTAGTTCCAAGTTCTATGGCTATGGTTTGTGTCCTATGGAAGTAGCCCCAAGCAGAGACTGACGAGAATCACTTTCATTGAAAGGGGTTGCCAAGCTTCCAAAAAACTACGAGTTTCCTGAAATGACAGCAATCCTTTTTTCACCCAATCTTGATGATACTTGCAGGTAATGATCAGTACACCAATCCCACTTGGCTCACCATATTTCGTTCTTCTAGGTTAAACCGTTCCTTTGCAGTAACCATTTTCATGTTTAGAATTCACCCTGTTTTCTCCTATATGGATACATGTAGTTGGAACTCTAAATCAAACACGGTTTGTGCTAGTTCTTTGAAACGTGGCACAATTATTTTGTTCCAAGTTCTTTGGCTATGGTTTGTGTCCTATGGAAGTAGCCCCAAGCAGAGACTGACGAGAATCACTTTCATTGAGAGGGGTTTCCAAGCTTCCAAAAAACTACGAGTTTCCGGAAATCTCAGCAAACATTTTTTCACCAGATCGTGATGATACTTGCAGGTAATGATCAGTACACCAATCCCACTTGGCTCACCAAATTTCGTTCTTCTAGGTTAAACCGTTCCTTTGCAGTAACCATTTTCATGTTTTGGATTCACTCTGTTTTCTCCTATATGGATACATGTATTTGGAACTCTAAATCATACACGGTTTGTGCTAGCTCTTTGAAACTTGGCACAATAATGTAGTTCCAAGTTCTATGGCTATGGTTTGTGTCCTATGGAAGTAGCCCCAAGCAGAGACTGACGAGAATCACTTTCATTGAAAGGGGTTACCAAGCTTCCAAAAAACTACGAGTTTCCGGAAATCTCAGCAAAGATTTTTTCACCCAATCTTGATGATACTTCCATTTAATGATCAGTACACCAATCCCACTAGGCTCAACAAATTTCGTTTTTCTAGGTCAAACCGTTCCTTTGTAGAAACCGTTTTCATGTTTAGGTTTCACTCTGTTTTCCCCTATATGGATACATGTAGTTGGAACTCTAAATCAAACACGGTTTGTGCTAGCTCTTTGAAACTTGGCACAATAATGTAGTTCCAAGTTCTATGGCTATGGATTGTGTCCTATGGAAGTAGCCCCAAGCAGAGACTGACGAGAATCACTTTCCTTGAAAGGGGTTACCAAGCTTCCAAAAAACTACGAGTTTCCTGAAATCTCAGCAAACATTTTTTCACCCAATCGTGATGATACTTGCAGGTAATGATCAGTACACCAATCCCACTTGGCTCACCATATTTCGTTCTTCTAGGTTAAACCGTTCCTTTGCAGTAACCATTTTCATGTTTAGAATTCACCCTGTTTTCTCCTATATGGATACATGTAGTTGGAACTCTAAATCAAACACGGTTTGTGCTAGTTCTTTGAAACTTGGCACAATTATTTAGTTCCAAGTACTATGGCTATGGTTTGTGTCCTATGGAAGTAGCCCCAAGCAGAGACTGACGAGAATCACTTTCATTGAGAGGGGTTTCCAAGCTTCCAAAAAACTACGAGTTTCCGGAAATCTCAGCAAAGATTTTTTCACCCAATCTTGATGATACTTCCATTTAATGATCAGTACACCAATCCCACTAGGCTCAACAAATTTCGTTTTTCTAGGTCAAACCGTTCCTTTGCAGTAACCGTTTTCATGTTTAGGTTTCACTCTGTTTTCCCCTATATGGATACATGTAGTTGGAACTCTAAATCAAACACGGTTTGTGCTAGCTCTTTGAAACTTGGCACAATAATGTAGTTCCAAGTTCTATGGCTATGGATTGTGTCCTATGGAAGTAGCCCCAAGCAGAGACTGACGAGAATCACTTTCCTTGAAAGGCTTTGCCAAGCTTCCAAAAAACTACGAGTTTCCTGAAATCTCAGCAAACATTTTTTCACCCAATCTTGATGATACTTCCATTTAATGATCAGTATACGAATCCCACTAGGCTCACCAAATTTTGTTCTTCTAGGTTGAACCGTTCCTTTGCAGTAACCGTTTTCATGTTTAGGATTCACTCTGTTTTCTCCTATATGGATACATGTATTTGGAACTCTAAATCAAACACGGTTTGTGCTAGCTCTTTGAAACTTGGCACAATAATGTAGTTCCAAGTTCTATGGCTATGGTTTGTGTCCTCTGGAAGTAGCCCCAAGCAGAGAATGACGAGAATCACTTTCCTTGAAAGGCTTTGCCAAGCTTCTAAAAAAGTACGAGTTTCCTGAAATCTCAGCAAACATTTTTCACCCAATCTTGATGATACTTGCAGGTAATGATCAGTACAGCAGTCCCACTTGGCTCACCAAATTTCGTTCTTCTAGGTTAAACCATTCCTTTGCAGTAACCGTTTTCATGTTTAGGTTTCACTCTGTTTTCTCCTATATGGATACATGTAGTTGGAACTCTAAATCAAACATGGTTTGTGCTAGCTCTTTGAAACTTGACACAATAATGTAGTTCCAAGTTCCATCGCTATGGTTTGTGTCCTTTGGAAGTAGCCCCAAGTAGAGACTGACGAGAATCACTTTCATTGAAAGGGTTTGCCAAGCTTCCAGAAAACTACGAGTTTCCTGAAATCTTAGCAAATATTTTTTCCCCCAATCTTGACGATACTTGCAGGTAATGATCAGTACACCAGTCCCACTTTGCTGACCAAGTTTCGTTCTTCTAGGTTAAACCGTTCCTTTGCAGTAACCGTTTTCATGTTTAGGTTTCACTCTGTTTTCTCCTATATGGATACATGTATTTGGAAATCTAAATCAAACACGGTTTGTGCTAGCTCTTTGAAACTTGGCACAATAATGTAGTTCCAAGTTCTATGGCTATGGTTTGTGTCCTATGGAAGTAGCCCCAAGGAGAGACTGACGAGCATCACTTTCATTGAAAGGGGTTGCCAAGCTTCCAAAAAACTACGAGTTTCCTGAAGTCTCAGCAAACATTTTTTTCATAAATCATGATGGTACTTGCAGGTAATGATCAGTACACCAATACCACTAGGCTCACCAAATTTCGTTCTTGTAGGTAAAACCGTTCCTTTGCAGTAACCGTTTTCATGTTTAGGTTTCACTCTTTTTTCTCCTATATGGATACATATAGTTGGAACTCTAAATCAAACACGGTTTGTGCTAGCTCTTTGAAACTTGGCACAATAATGTAGTTCCAAGTTCTATGGCTATGGTTTGTGTCCTATGGAAGTAGCCCCAAGCAGAGACTGACGAGAATCACTTTCATTGAAAGGGGTTGCCAAGCTTCCAAAAAACTACGAGTTTCCTGAAATGACAGCAATCCTTTTTTCACCCAATCTTGATGATACTTGCAGGTAATGATCAGTACACCAATCCCACTTGGCTCACCATATTTCGTTCTTCTAGGTTAAACCGTTCCTTTGCAGTAACCATTTTCATGTTTAGAATTCACCCTGTTTTCTCCTATATGGATACATGTAGTTGGAACTCTAAATCAAACACGGTTTGTGCTAGTTCTTTGAAACTTGGCACAATTATTTAGTTCCAAGTTCTTTGGCTATGGTTTGTGTCCTATGGAAGTAGCCCCAAGCAGAGACTGACGAGAATCACTTTCATTGAGAGGGGTTTCCAAGCTTCCAAAAAACTACGAGTTCCCGGAAATCTCAGCAAACATTTTTTTCACCAGATCGTGATGATACTTGCAGGTAATGATCAGTACACCAATCCCACTTGGCTCACCATATTTCGTTCTTCTAGGTTAAACCGTTCCTTTGCAGTAACCATTTTCATGTTTAGAATTCACCCTGTTTTCTCCTATATGGATACATGTAGTTGGAACTCTAAATCAAACACGGTTTGTGCTAGTTCTTTGAAACTTGGCACAATTATTTAGTTCCAAGTACTATGGCTATGGTTTGTGTCCTATGGAAGTAGCCCCAAGCAGAGACTGACGAGAATCACTTTCATTGAGAGGGGTTTCCAAGCTTCCAAAAAACTACGAGTTTCCGGAAATCTCAGCAAAGATTTTTTCACCCAATCTTGATGATACTTCCATTTAATGATCAGTACACCAATCCCACTAGGCTCAACAAATTTCGTTTTTCTAGGTCAAACCGTTCCTTTGCAGTAACCGTTTTCATGTTTAGGTTTCACTCTGTTTTCCCCTATATGGATACATGTAGTTGGAACTCTAAATCAAACACGGTTTGTGCTAGCTCTTTGAAACTTGGCACAATAATGTAGTTCCAAGTTCTATGGCTATGGATTGTGTCCTATGGAAGTAGCCCCAAGCAGAGACTGACGAGAATCACTTTCCTTGAAAGGCTTTGCCAAGCTTCCAAAAAACTACGAGTTTCCTGAAATCTCAGCAAACATTTTTTCACCCAATCTTGATGATACTTCCATTTAATGATCAGTATACGAATCCCACTAGGCTCACCAAATTTTGTTCTTCTAGGTTAAACCGTTCCTTTGCAGTAACCGTTTTCATGTTTAGGATTCCCTCTGTTTTCTCCTATATGGATACATGTAGATGGAACTCTAAATCAAACACGGTTTGTGCTAGCTCTTTGATACTTGGCACAATAATGTAGTTCGAAGTTCTATGGCTATGGTATGTGTCCTATGGAAGTAGCCCCAAGCAGAGACTGACGAGAATGACTTTCATTGAAAGTGGTTGCCAAGCTTCCAAAAAACTACGAGTTTCCTGAAATCTCAGCAATCATTTTTTCACCCAATCTTGATGATACATCCATTTAATGATTACACCCATCCCACTTGACTCACCAAATTTCGTTCTTCTAGGTTAAACCGTTCCTTTTCAGTAACCGTTTTCATGTTTAGGTTTCACTCTCTTTTCTCCTATATGGATACATGTAGTTGGAACTCTAAATCAAACACGGTTTGTGCTAGCTCTTGAAACTTGGCACAATAATGTAGTTCCAAGTTCTATCGCTATGGTTTGTGTCCTATGGAAGTAGCCCCAAGCAGAGACGGACGAGAATCACTTTCATTGAAAGGGGTTGCCAAGCTTCCAAAAAACTACGAGTTTCCTGAAATCTCAGCAAACATTTTTTCACAAATCGTGATGGTACTAGCAGGTAATGATCAGTACACCAATCCCACTTGGCTCACCAAATTTCGTTCTTCTAAGATAAACCGTTCCTTTGCAGTAACCGTTTTCATGTTTAGGATTCACTCTGTTTTCTCCTATATGGATATATGTAGTTGGAACTCTAAATCAAACACGGTTTGTGCTAGCTCTTTGAAACTATGCACAATAAAGTACTTCCAATTTCTATCTCTACAGTTTGTTTCCTATTGATATAGCCCCAAGAAGAGACTGAGGAAAATCACTTTCATTGAAAGGTGTTGCCAAGCTTCCTCAAAACTACTAGTTTCTTGAAATCTCAGCAAACCTTTTTTCACCCAATTTTGATGATACTTGCAGGTAATGATCAGTACACCAATCCCACTTGGCTCACCAAATTTCGTTCTTCTAGGTTAAACCGTTCCTTTGCAGTAACCGTTTACATGTTTAGGTTTCACTCTGTTTTCTCCTATATGGATACATGTAGTTGGAACTCTAAATCAAACACGATTTGTGCTAGCTCTTTGAAACTTGGCACAATAATGTAGTTCCAAGTTCTATGGCTATGGTTTGTGTCCTATGGAAGTAGCCCCAAGCAGAGAATGACGAGAATCACTTTCATTGAAAGGGGTTGCCAATCTTCTAAAAAAGTACGAGTTTCCTGAAATCTCAGCAAACATTTTTCACCCAATCTTGATGATACTTGCAGGTAATGATCAGTACAGCAGTCCCACTTGGCTCACCAAATTTCGTTCTTCTAGGTTAAACCATTCCTTTGCAGTAACCGTTTTCATGTTTAGGTTTCACTCTGTTTTCTCCTATATGGATACATGTAGTTGGAACTCTAAATCAAACACGGTTTGTGCTAGCTCTTTGAAACTTGACACAATAATGTAGTTCCAAGTTCCATCGCTATGGTTTGTGTCCTTTGGAAGTAGCCCCAAGTAGAGACTGACGAGCATCACTTTCATTGAAAGGGGTTGCCAAGCTTCCAAAAAACTACGAGTTTCCTGAAGTCTCAGCAAACATTTTTTCATAAATCATGATGGTACTTGCAGGTTATGATCAGTACACCAATCCCACTTGGCTCACCAAATTTCGTTCTTCTAGGTTAAACCGTTCATTTGCAGTAACCGTTTTCATGTTTAGGATTCACTCTGTTTTCTCCTATATGGATACATATAGTTGGAACTCTAAATCAAACACGGTTTGTGCTAGCTCTTTGATACTTGGCACAATAATGTAGTTAAAAGTTCTATGGCTATGGTATGTGTCCTATGGAAGTAGCCCCAAGCAGAGACTGACGAGAATGACTTTCATTGAAAGTGGTTGCCAAGCTTCCAAAAAACTACGAGTTTCCTGAAATCTCAGCAATCATTTTTTCACCAAATCTTGATGATACATCCATTTAATGATTAGTACACCCATCCCACTTGACTCACCAAATTTCGTTCTTCTAGGTTAAACCGTTCGTTTGCAGTGACCGTTTTCATTTTCAGGTTTCACTCTGTTTTCTCCTATATGGATAAAGGTATTTGGAACTCTATATCAAACACGGTTTGTGCTAGCTCTTTGAAACTATGCACAATAAAGTAGTTCCAATTTCTATCTCTACCTTTTGTTTCCTATTGATATAGCCCCAAGAAGAGACTGAGGAAAATCACTTTCATTGAAAGGGGTTGCCAAGCTTCCTCAAAACTACGAGTTTCCTGAAATATCAGCAAACCTTTTTTCACCCAATTTTGATGATACTTGCAGGTAATGATCAGTACACCAATCCCACTTGGCTCACCAAATTTCGTTCTTCTAGGTTAAACAGTTCCTTTGCAGTAACCGTTTCCATGTTTAGGTTTCACTCTGTTTTCTCCTATATGGATACATGTAGTTGGAACTCTAAATCAAACACGATTTGTGCTAGCTCTTTGAAACTTGGCACAATAATGTAGTTCCAAGTTCTATCGCGATTGTTTGTGTCCTATTGAAGTAGCCCCAAGCAGAGACGGACGAGAATCACTTTCATTGAAAGGGGTTGCCAAGCTTCCAAAAAATTACCAGTTTCCTGAAATCTCAGCAAACATTTTTTCACCCAATCTTGATGATACTTGCATTTAATGATCAGTACACCAATCCCAATTGGCTCACCAAATTTCGTTCTTCTAGGTTAAACCGTTCCTTTGCAGTAACGGTTTTCATGTTTAGGTTTCACTCTGTTTTCTCCTATATGGATACATGTATTTGGAACTCTAAATCAAACACGGTTTGTGCTAGCTCTTTGAAACTTGGCACAATAATGTAGTTCCAAGTTCTATGGCTATGGTTTGTGTCCTATGGAAGTAGGCCCAAGCAGAGAATGATGAGAATCACTTTCATTGAAAGGGGTTGCCAAGCTTCTAAAAAAGTACGAGTTTCCTGAAATCTCAGCAAACGTTTTTCACCCAATCTTGATGATACTTGCAGGTAATGATCAGTACAGCAGTCCCACTTGGCTCACCAAATTTCGTTCTTCTAGGTTAAACCATTCCTTTGCAGTAACCGTTTTCATGTTTAGGTTTCACTCTGTTTTCTCCTATATGGATACATGTAGTTGGAACTCTAAATCAAACACGGTTTGTGCTAGCTCTTTGAAACTTGGCACAATAATGTAGTTCCAAGTTCTATGGCTATGGTTTGTGTCCTATGGAAGTAGCCCCAAGCAGAGACTGACGAGAATCACTTGCATTGAAAGGGGTTGCCAAGCTACCAAAAATCTACGAGTTTCCTGAAATCTCAGCAAACATTTTTTCACCCAATCTTGATGATACTTGCAGGTAATGATCAGTAGACCAGTCCCACTTGGCTGACCAAATTTCGTTGTTCTAGGTTAAACCGTTCCTTTGCAGTAACCGTTTCCATGTTTAGGTTTCACTCTGTTTTCTCCTATATGGATACATGTATTTGGAACTCTAAATCAAACACGGTTTGTGCTAGCTCTTTGAAATTTGGCACAATAATGTAGTTCCAAGTTCTATCGCGATGGTTTGTGTCCTATGGAAGTAGCCCCAAGCAGAGACTGACGAGAATCACTTTTATTAAAAGGGGTTGCCAAGCTTCCAAAAAACTACGAGTTTGCTGATATCTCAGCAAACATTTTTTCACCCAATCTTGATGATACTTGCAGGTAATGATCAGTACACCAGTCCCACTTTGCTGACCAAGTTTCGTTCTTCTAGGTTAAACCGTTCCTTTGCAGTAACCGTTTTCATGTTTACGTTTCACTCTGTTTTCTCCTATATGGATACATGTAGTTGGAACTCTAAATCAAACACGGTTTGTGCTAGCTCTTTGAAACTTGGCACAATAATGTAGTTCCAAGTTCTATGGCTATGGATTGTGTCCTATTGAAGTAGCCCCAAGCAGAGACTGACGAGAATCACTTTCCTTGAAAGGCGTTGCCAAGCTTCCAAAAAACTACGAGTTTCCTGAAATCTCAGCAAACATTTTTTTCACCCAATCTTGATGATACTTCCATTTAATGATTAGTACACCCATCCCACTTGACTCACCAAATTTCGTTCTTCTAGATTAAACCGTTCGTTTGCAGTGACCGTTTTCATTTTCAGGTTTCACTCTGTTTTCTCCTATATGGATAAAGGTATTTGGAACTCTATATCAAACACGGTTTGTGCTAGCTCTTTGAAACTATGCACAATAAAGTAGTTCCAATTTCTATCTCTACAGTTTGTTTCCTATTGATATAGCCCCAAGAAGAGACTGAGGAAAATCACTTTCATTGAAAGGGGTTGCCAAGCTTCCTCAAAACTACGAGTTTCCTGAAATCTCAGCAAACCTTTTTTCACCCAATTTTGATGATACTTGTAGGTAATGATCAGTATACCAATCCCACTTGGCTCACCAAATTTCGTTCTTCTAGGTTAAACCGTTCCTTTGCAGTAACCGTTTCCATGTTTATTTTTCACTCTGTTTTCTCCTATATGGATACATGTAGTTGGAACTCTAAATCAAACACGATTTGTGCTAGCTCTTTGAAACTTGGCACAATAATGTAGTTCCAAGTTCTATCGCGATTGTTTGTGTCCTATTGAAGTAGCCCCAAGCAGAGACGGACGAGAATCACTTTCATTGAAAGGGGTTGCCAAGCTTCCAAAAAATTACCAGTTTCCTGAAATCTCAGCAAACATTTTTCACCCAATCTTGATGATACTTGCATTTAATGATCAGTACACCAATCCCACTTGGCTCACCAAATTTCGTTCTTCTAGGTTAAACCGTTCCTTTGCAGTAACGGTTTTCATGTTTAGGTTTCACTCTGTTTTCTCCTATATGGATACATGTATTTGGAACTCTAAATCAAACACGGTTTGTGCTAGCTCTTTGAAACTTGGCACAATAATGTAGTTCCAAGTTCTATGGCTATGGTTTGTGTCCTATGGAAGTAGCCCCAAGCAGAGAATGACGAGAATCACTTTCATTGAAAGGGGTTGCCAAGCTTCTAAAAAAGTACGAGTTTCCTGAAATCTCAGCAAACATTTTTCACCCAATCTTGATGATACTTGCAGGTAATGATCAGTACAGCAGTCCCACTTGGCTCACCAAATTTCGTTCTTCTAGGTTAAACCATTCCTTTGCAGTAACGGTTTCCATGTTTAGGTTTCACTCTGTTTTCTCCAATATGGATACATGTAGTTGGAACTCTAAATCAAACACGGTTTGTGCTAGCTCTTTGAAACTTGACACAATAATGTAGTTCCAAGTTCCATCGCTATGGTTTGTGTCCTTTGGAAGTAGCCCCAAGTAGAGACTGACGAGAATCACTTTCATTGAAAGGGTTTGCCAAGCTTCCAGAAAACTACGAGTTTCCTGAAATCTCAGCAAATATTTTTTCACGCAATCTTGATGATACTTGCAGGTAATGATCAGTACTCCAGTCCCACTTGGCTCACCAAATTTCGTTCTTCTAGGTTAAACCGTTCCTTTGCAGTAACCGTTTTCATGTTTAGGTTTCACTCTGTTTTCTCCTATATGGATACATGTAGTTGGAACTCTAAATCAAACACGGTTTGTGCTAGCTCTTTGAAACTTGGCACAATAATGTAGTTCCAAGTTCTATGGCTATGGTTTGTGTCCTATGGAAGTAGCCCCAAGCAGAGACTGACGAGAATCACTTGCATTGAAAGGGGTTGCCAAGCTACCAAAAATCTACGAGTTTCCTGAAATCTCAGCAAACATTTTTTTCACCCAATCTTGATGATACTTGCAGGTAATGATCAGTAGACCAGTCCCACTTGGCTGACCAAATTTCGTTGTTCTAGGTTAAACCGTTCCTTTGCAGTAACCGTTTCCATGTTTAGGTTTCACTCTGTTTTCTCCTATATGGATAAATGTATTTGGAACTCTAAATCAAACACGGTTTGTGCTAGCTCTTTGAAACTTGGCACAATAATGTAGTTCGAAGTACTATCGCGATGGTTTGTGTCCTATGGAAGTAGCCCCAAGCAGAGACTGACGAGAATCACTTGCATTGAAAGGGGTTGCCAAGCTTCCAAAAAACTACGAGTTTCCTGAAATCTCAGCAAACATTTTTTCACCCAATCTTGATGATACTTGCAGGTAATGATCAGTACACCAGTCCCACTTGGCTCACCAAATTTCGTTCTTCTAGGTTAAACCGTTCCTTTGCAGTAACCGTTTTCATGTTTAGGTTTCACTCTGTTTTCTCCTATATGGATACATGTAGTTGGAACTCTAAATCAAACACGGTTTGTGCTAGCTCTTTGAAACTAGGCACAATAATGTAGTTCCAGGTTCTATGGCTGTGGATTGTGTCCTATGGATGTAGCCCCACGCAGAGACTGACGAGAATCACTTTCATTGAAAGGGGTTGCCAAGCTTCCAAAAAACTACGGGTTTCCTGAAATGTCAGCAATCCTTTTTTCACCCAATCTTGATGATACTTGCAGGTAATGATCAGTACACCAATCCCACTTGGCTCACCAAATTTCGTTCTTCTAGGTTAAACCGTTCCTTTGCAGTAACCATTTTCATGTTTAGAATTCACCCTGTTTTCTCCTATATGGATACATGTAGTTGGAACTCTAAATCAAACACGGTTTGTGCTAGTTCTTTGACTTGGCACAATTATTTAGTTCCAAGTTCTATGGCTATGGTTTGTGTCCTATGGAAGTAGCCCCAAGCAGAGACAGACGAGAATCACTTTCATTGAAAGGGGTTGCCAAGCTTCCAAAAACTACGAGTTTCCTGAAGTCTCAGCAAACATTTTTTCACAAATCATGATGGTACTTGTAGGTAATGATCAGTACACCAATCCCACTTGGCTCACCAAATTTGGATCTTGTAGGTAAAACCGTTCCTTTGCAGTAACCGTTTCCATGTTTAGGTTTCACTCTGTTTTCTCCTATATGGATACATGTAGTTGGAACTCTAAATCAAACACGGTTTGTGCTAGCTCTTTGAAACTTGGCACAATAATGTAGTTCCAAGTTCTATGGCTATGTTTTGTGTCCTTTGGAAGTAGCCCCAAGCAGAGACTGACAAGAATCACTTTCATTGAAAGGGGTTGCCAAGCTTCTAAAAAAGTACGAGTTTCCTGAAATGTCAGCAAACATTTTTTCACCCAATCGTGATGATACTTGCAGGTAATGATCAGTCCACCAATCCCACTTGGCTCACCAAATTTCGTTCTCCTAGGTTAAACCGTTCCTTTGCAGTAACCATTTTCATGGTTAGGATTCACTCTGTTTTCTCCTATATGGATACATGTATTTGGAACTCCAAATCATACACGGTTTGTGCTAGCTCTTTGAAACTTGGCACAATAATGTAGTTCCAAGTTCTATCGCGATTGTTTGTGTCCTATTGAAGTAGCCCCAAGCAGAGACGGACGAGAATCACTTTCATTGAAAGGGGTTGCCAAGCTTCCAAAAAACTACGAGTTTCCTGAAATCTCAGCAAACATTTTTTCACAAATCGTGATGGTACTAGCAGGTAATGATAAGTACACCAATCCCACTTGGCTCACCAAATTTCGTTCTTCTAAGTTAAACCGTTCCTTTGCAGTAACCGTTTTCATGTTTAGGTTTCACTCTGTTTTCTCCTATATGGATACATGTATTTGGAACTCTAAATCAAACACGGTTTGTGCTAGCTCTTTGAAACTTGGCACAATAATGTAGTTCCAAGTTCTATGGCTATGGTTTGTGTCCTATGGAAGTAGCCCCAAGCAGAGACAGACGAGAATCACTTTCATTGAAAGGGGTTGCCAAGCTTCTAAAAAAGTACGAGTTTCCTGAAATCTCAGCAAACATTTTTCACCCAATCTTGATGATACTTGCAGGTAATGATCAGTACAGCAGCCCACTTGGCTCACCAAATTTCGTTCTTCTAGGTTGAACCGTTCCTTTGAAGTAACCGTTTCCATGTTTAGGTTTCACTCTGTTTTCTCCTATATGGATACATGTAGTTGGAACTCTAAATCAAACACGGTTTGTGCTAGCTCTTTGAAACTTGGCAAAATAATGTAGTTCCAAGTTCTATGGCTATGGTTTGTGTCCTATGGAAGTAGCCCCAAGCAGAGACTGACGAGAATCACTTTCCTTGAAAGGCTTTGCCAAGCTTCTAAAAAAGTACGAGTTTCCTGAAATCTCAGCAAACATTTTTGCACCCAATCTTGATGATACTTGCAGGTAATGATCAGTACACCAGTCCCACTTGGCTCACCAAATTTCGTTCTTCTAGGTTGAACCGTTCCTTTGAAGTAACCGTTTCCATGTTTAGGTTTCACTCTGTTTTCTCCTATATGGATACATGTAGTTGGAACTCTAAATCAAACACGGTTTGTGCTAGCTCTTTGAAACTTGGCACAATAATGTAGTTCCAAGTTCTATGGCTATGGTTTGTGTCCTATGGAAGTAGCCCCAAGGAGAGACTGACGAAAATCACTTTCATTGAAAGGGGTTGCCAAGCTTCCAAAAAACTACGAGTTTCCTGAAATCTCAGCAAACATTTTTTCACCCAATCTTGAGGATACTTGCACGTAATGATCAGTACACCCAGTCCCACTTGGCTCACCAAATTTCGTTCTTCTATGTTAAACCGTTCCTTTGCAGTAACCGTTTTCATGTTTAGGTTTCACTCTGTTTTCTCCTATATGGATAGATGTAGTTGGAACTCTAAATCAAACACGGTTTGTGATAGCTCTTTGAAACTTGGCACAATAATGTAGTCCAAGTTCTATGGTTATGGTTTGTGTCCTATGGAAGTAGCCCCAAAGAGAGACTGAAGAGAATCACTTTCATTGAAAGGGGTTGCCAAACTTCCAAAAAACTACGAGTTTCCTGAAGTCTCAGCAAACATTTTTTCACAAATCATGATGGTAATTGCAGGTAATCATCAGTACACCAATCCCACTTGGCTCACCAAATTTCGTTCTTCTAGGTTAAACTGTTCCTTTGCAGTAACCGTTTCCATGTTTAGGTTTCACTCTGTTTTCTCCAATATGGATACATGTAGTTGGAACTCTAAATCAAACACGGTTTGTGCTAGCTCTTTGAAACTTGGCACAATAATGTAGTTCCAAGTTCTATGGCTATGGTTTGTGTCCTATGGAAGTAGCCCCAAGGAGAGACTGACGAGAATAACTTTAATTGAAAGGGGTTGCCAAGCTTCCAAAAAACTACGAGTTTCCTGAAATCTCAGCAAACATTTTTTCACCCAATCTTGATGATACTTGCAGGTAATGATCGGTACACCAGTCCCACTTGGCTCACCAAATTTCGTTCTTCTAGGTTAAACCGTTCCTTTGCAGTAACCGTTTTCATGTTTAGGTTTCACTCTGTTTTCTCCTATATGGATACATGTAGTTGGAACTCTAAATCAAACACGGTTTGTGCTAGCTCTTTGAAACTTGGCACAATAATGTAGTTCCAAGTTCTATGGCTGTGGATTGTGTCCTATGGAAGTAGCCCCAAGCAGAGACTGACGAGAATCACTTTCATTGAAAGGGGTTGCCAAGCTTCTAAAAAACTACGAGTTTCCTGAAATCTCAGCAAACATTTTTTCACCCAATCTTGATGATACTTGCAGGTAATGATCAGTACACCAGTCCACTTTGCTGACCAAGTTTCGTTCTTGTAGGTTAAACCGTTCCTTTGCAGTAACCGTTTTCATGTTTAGGTTTCACTCTGTTTTCTCCTATATGGATACATGTATTTGGAACTCTAAATCAAACACGGTTTGTGCTAGCTCTTTGAAACTTGGCACAATAATGTAGTTCCAAGTTCTATGGCTATGGTTTGTGTCCTATGGAAGTAGCCCCAAAGAGAGACTGAACTGAATCACTTTCATTGAAAGGGTTGCCAAACTTCAAAAAAGTACGAGTTTCCTGAAGTCTCAGCAAACATTTTTTCACAAATCATGATGGTACTTGCAGGTAATCATCAGTACACCAATCCACTTGGCTCAACAAATTTCGTTCTTCTAGGTTAAACCGTTCCTTTGCAGTAACCGTTTCCATGTTTAGGTTTCACTCTGTTTTCTCCTATATGGATACATGTAGTTGGAACTCTAAATCAAACACGGTTTTTGCTAGCTCTTTGAAACTTGGTACAATAATGTAGTTCCAAGTTCCATCGCGATAGTTTGTGTCCTATGGAAATAGCCCCTAGCAGAGACTGACGAGAATCACTTTCATTGAAAGGGGTTACCAAGCTTCCAAAAAACTACGAGTTTCCTGAAATGTCAGCAAACATTTTTTCACCCAATCGTGATGATACTTGCAGGTAATGATCAGTACACCAATCCCACTTGGCTCACCAAATTTCGTTCTCCTAGGTTAAACCGTTCCTTTGCAGTAACCATTTTCATGTTTAGGATTCACTCTGTTTTCTCCTATATGGATACATGTATTTGGAACTCCAAATCATACACGGTTTGTGCTAGCTCTTTGAAACTTGGCACAATAATGTAGTTCCAAGTTCTATCGCGATTGTTTGTGTCCTATTGAAGTAGCCCCAAGCAGAGACGGATGAGAATCACTTTCATTGAAAGGGTTGCCAAGCTTCCAAAAAACTACGAGTTTCCTGAAATCTCAGCAAACATTTTTTCACCCAATCTTGATGATACTTGCAGGTAATGATCAGTACACCAGTCCCACTTGGCTCACCAAATTTCGTTCTTCTAGGTTAAACCGTTCCTTTCCACTAACCGTTTTCATGTTTAGGTTTCACTCTGTTTTCTCCTATATGGATACATGTAGTTGGAACTCTAAATCAAACACGGTTTGTGCTAGCTCTTTGAAACTTGGCACAATAATGTAGTTCCAAGTTCTATGGTTATGGTTTGTGTCCTATGGAAGTAGCCCCAAAGAGAGACTGAAGAGAATCACTTTCATTGAAAGGGGTTGCCAAGCTTCCAAAAAACTACGAGTTTCCTGAAATCTCAGCAAACATTTTTTCACCCCAATCTTGATGATACTTGCAGGTAATGATCAGTACACCAGTCCCACTTGGCTCACCAAATTTCGTTCTTCTAGGTTAAACCGTTCCTTTGCAGTAACCGTTTTCATGTTTAGGTTTCACTCTGTTTTCTCCTATATGGATACATGTAGTTGGAACTCTAAATCAAACACGGTTTGTGCTAGCTCTTTGAAACTTGGCACAATAATGTAGTTCCAAGTTCTATGGCTGTGGATTGTGTCCTATGGAAGTAGCCCCAAGCAGAGACTGACGAGAATCACTTTCATTGAAAGGGGTTGCCAAGCTTCCAAAAAACTACGAGTTTCCTGAAATCTCAGCAAACATTTTTTCACCCTATCTTGATGATACTTGCAGGTAATGATCAGTACACCAGTCCCACTTTGCTGACCAAGTTTCGTTCTTCTAGGTTAAACCGTTCCTTTGCAGTAACCGTTTTCATGTTTAGGTTTCACTCTGTTTTCTCCTATATGGATACATGTATTTGGAACTCTAAATCAAACACGGTTTGTGCTAGCTCTTTGAAACTTGGCACAATAATGTAGTTCCAAGTTCTATGGCTATGGTTTGTGTCCTATGGAAGTAGCCCCAAAGAGAGACTGAACTGAATCACTTTCATTGAAAGGGGTTGCCAAACTTCCAAAAAAGTACGAGTTTCCTGAAGTCTCAGCAAACATTTTTTCACAAATCATGATGGTACTTGCAGGTAATCATCAGTACACCAATCCCACTTGGCTCAACAAATTTCGTTCTTCTAGGTTAAACCGTTCCTTTGCAGTAACCGTTTCCATGTTTAGGTTTCACTCTGTTTTCTCCTATATGGATACATGTAGTTGGAACTCTAAATCAAACACGGTTTTTGCTAGCTCTTTGAAACTTGGTACAATAATGTAGTTCCAAGTTCCATCGCGATAGTTTGTGTCCTATGGAAATAGCCCCTAGCAGAGACTGACGAGAATCACTTTCATTGAAAGGGGTTACCAAGCTTCCAAAAAACTACGAGTTTCCTGAAAATGTCAGCAAACATTTTTTTCACCCAATCGTGATGATACTTGCAGGTAATGATCAGTACACCAATCCCACTTGGTTCACCAAATTTCGTTCTCCTAGGTTAAACCGTACCTTTGCAGTAACCATTTTCATGTTTAGGATTCACTCTGTTTTCTCCTATATGGATACATGTATTTGGAACTCCAAATCATACACGGTTTGTGCTAGCTCTTTGAAACTTGGCACAATAATGTAGTTCCAAGTTCTATTGCGATTGTTTGTGTCCTATTGAAGTAGCCCCAAGCAGAGACGGATGAGAATCACTTTCATTGAAAGGGTTGCCAAGCTTCCAAAAAACTACGAGTTTCCTGAAATCTCAGCAAACATTTTTTCACCCAATCTTGATGATACTTGCAGGTAATGATCAGTACACCAGTCCCACTTGGCTCACCAAATTCGTTCTTCTAGGTTAAACCGTTCCTTTGCACTAACCGTTTTCATGTTTAGGTTTCACTCTGTTTTCTCCTATATGGATACATGTAGTTGGAACTCTAAATCAAACACGGTTTGTGCTAGCTCTTTGAAACTTGGCACAATAATGTAGTTCCAAGTTCTATGGTTATGGTTTGTGTCCTATGGAAGTAGCCCCAAAGAGAGACTGAAGAGAATCACTTTCATTGAAAGGGGTTGCCAAGCTTCCAAAAAACTACGAGTTTCCTGAAATCTCAGCAAACATTTTTTCACCCAATCTTGATGATACTTGCAGGTAATGATCAGTACACCAGTCCCACTTGGCTCACCAAATTTCGTTCTTCTAGGTTAAACCGTTCCTTTGCAGTAACCGTTTTCATGTTTAGGTTTCACTCTGTTTTCTCCTATATGGATACATGTAGTTGGAACTCTAAATCAAACACGGTTTGTGCTAGCTCTTTGAAACTTGGCACAATAATGTAGTTCCAAGTTCTATGGCTGTGGATTGTGTCCTATGGAAGTAGCCCCAAGCAGAGACTGATGAGAATCACTTTCATTGAAAGGGGTTGCCAAGCCTTCCAAAAAACTACGAGTTTCCTGAAATCTCAGCAAACATTTTTTCACCCAAACTTGATGATACTTGCAGGTAATGATCAGTACACCAGTCCCACTTTGCTGACCAAGTTTCGTTCTTCTAGGTTAAACCGTTCCTTTGCAGTAACCGTTTTCATGTTTAGGTTTCACTCTGTTTTCTCCTATATGGATACATGTATTTGGAACTCTAAATCAAACACGGTTTGTGCTAGCTCTTTGAAACTTGGCACAATAATGTAGTTCCAAGTTCTATGGCTATGGTTTGTGTCCTATGGAAGTAGCCCCAAAGAGAGACTGAACTGAATCACTTTCATTGAAAGGGGTTGCCAAACTTCCAAAAAGTACGAGTTTCCTGAAGTCTCAGCAAACATTTTTTCACAAATCATGATGGTACTTGCAGGTAATCATCAGTACACCAATCCCACTTGGCTCAACAAATTTCGTTCTTCTAGGTTAAACCGTTCCTTTGCAGTAACCGTTTCCATGTTTAGGTTTCACTCTGTTTTCTCCTATATGGATACATGTAGTTGGAACTCTAAATCATACACGGTTTGTGCTAGCTCTTTGAAACTTGGCACAATAATGTAGTTCCAAGTTCTATGGCTATGGTTTGTGTCCTATGGAAGTAGCCCCAAACAGAGACTGACGAGAATCACTTTCATTGAAAGGGTTGCCAAGCTTCCAAAAAACTACGAGTTTCCTGAAATCTCAGCAAACATTTTTTCACCCAATCTTGATGATACTTACAGGTAATGATCAGTACTCCAGTCCCACTTGGATCACCAAATTTCGTTCTTCTAGGTTAAACCGTTCCTTTGCAGTAACCGTTTTCATGTTTAGGTTTCACTCTGTTTTCTCCTATATGGATACATGTAGTTAGAACACTAAATCAAACACGGTTTGTGCTAGCTCTTTGAAACTTGGCACAATAATGTAGTTCCAAGTTCTATGGCTATTGCTTGTGTCCTATGGAAGTAGCCCCAAGCAGAGACTGACGAGAATCACGTTCATTGAAAGGGGTTACCAAGCTACCAAAAAACTACGAGTTCCTGAAATCTCAGCAAACATTTTTTCACCAATCTTGATGATACTTGCAGGTAATGATCAGTACACCAGTCCCACTTGGCTGACCAATTTTCGTTCTTCTAGGTTAAACCGTTCCTTTGCAGTAACCATTTTCATGTTTAGGATTCACTCTGTTTTCTCCTATATGGATACATGTATTTGGAACTCTAAATCAAACACGGTTTGTGCTAGCTCTTTGAAACATGGCACAATAATGTAGTACCAAGTTCTATGGCTATGGTTTGTGTCCTATGGAAGTAACCCCAAGCAGAGACTGACGAGAATCAATTTAATTGAAAGGGGTTGCCAAGCTTCGAAAAAACTACGAGTTTCCTGAAATGTCAGCAAACCCTTTTTTCACCCAATCTTGATGATACTTGCAGGTAATGATCAGTACACCAATCCCACTTGGCTCACCAAATTTCGTTTTTCTAGTTTAAACCGTTCCTTTGCAGTAACCATTTTCATGTTTAGGATTCACCCTGTTTTCTCCTATATGGATACATGTAGTTGGAACTCTAAATCAAACACGGTTTGTGCTAGCTCTTTGAAACTTGCACAATAATGTAGTTCCAAGTTCTATGGCTATGGTTTGTGTCCTATGGAAGTAGCCCCAAGGAGAGAATGACGAAAATCACTTTCAGTGAAAGGGGTTGCCAAGCTTCCAAAAAACTACAAGTTTCCTGAAATCTCAGCAAACATTTTTTCACCCAATCTTGATGATACTTGCAGGTAATGATCAGTACACCAGTCCCACTTGGCTCACCAAATTTCGTTCTTCTAGGTTAAACCGTTCCTTTGCAGTAACCGTTTTCATGTTTAGGTTTCACTCTGTTTTCTCCTATATGGATACATGTAGTTGGAACTCTAAATCAAACACGGTTTGTGATAGCTCTTTGAAACTTGGCACAATAATGTAGTTCCAAGTTCTATGGTTATGGTTTGTGTCCTATGGAAGTAGCCCCAAAGAGAGACTGAAGAGAATCACTTTCATTGAAAGGGGTTGCCAAACTTCCAAAAAACTACGAGTTTCCTGAAGTCTCAGCAAACATTTTTTCACAAATCATGATGGTAATTGCAGGTAATGATCAGTACACCAATCCCACTTGGCTCACCAAATTTCGTTCTTCTAGGTTAAACTGTTCCTTTGCAGTAACCGTTTCCATGTTTAGGTTTCACTCTATTTTCTCCAATATGGATACATGTAGTTGGAACTCTAAATCAAACAGGGTTTGTGCTAGCTCTTTGAAACTTGGCACAATAATGTAGTTCCAAGTTCTATGGCTATGGTTTGTGTCCTATGGAAGTAGCCCCAAGGAGACACTGACGAGAATCACTTTCATTGAAAGGGGTTGCCAAGCTTCCAAAAAACTACGAGTTTCCTGAAATCTCAGCAAACATTTTTTCACCCAATCTTGATGATACTTGCAGGTAATGATCAGTACACCAGTCCCACTTGGCTCACCAAATTTCGTTCTTCTAGGTTAAACCGTTCCTTTGCAGTAACCGTTTTCATGTTTAGGTTTCACTCTGTTTTCTCCTATATGGATACATGTAGTTGGAACACTAAATCAAACACGGTTTGTGCTAGCTCTTTGAAACTTGGCACAATAATATAGTTCCAAGTTCTATGGCTATTGCTTGTGTCCTATGGAAGTAGCCCCAAGCAGAGACTGACGAGAATCACGTTCATTGAAAGGGGTTACCAAGCTACCAAAAAACTACGAGTTTCCTGAAATCTCAGCAAACATTTTTTTCACCCAATCTTGATGCTACTTGCATTTAATGATCAGTACCCCAATCCCTCTTGGCTCAGAAAATTTCTTTCTTCTAGGTAAAACCGTTTCTTTGCAGTAACCGTTTCCATCTTTAGGTTCACTCTGTTTTCTCCAATATGGATACATGTAGTTGGAACTCTAAATCAAACACGGTTTGTGCTAGCTCTTTGAAACTTGGCACAATAATGTAGTTCTAAGTTCTATGGCTATGGTTTGTGTCCTATGGAAGTAGCCCCAAGCAGAGACGGACGAGAATCACTTTCATTGAAAGGGGTTGCCAAGCTTCTGAAAAAGTACGAGTTTCCTGAAGTCTCAGCAAACATTTTTTCACCCAATCATGATGATACTTGCAGGTAATGATCAGTACACCAGTCCCACTTGGCTCACCAAATTTCGTTCTTCTAGGTTGAACCGTTCCTTTGAAGTAACCGTTTCCATGTTTAGGTTTCACTCTTTTTTCTCCTATATGGATACATTTAGTTGGAACTCTAAATCAAACACGGTTTGTGCTAGCTCTTTGAAACTTGGCAAAATAATATAGTTCCAAGTTCTATGGCTATGTTTTGTGTCCTATGGAAGTAGCCCCAAGCAGAGACGGACGAGAATCACTTTCATTGAAAGGGGTTGCCAAGCTTCTAAAAAAGTACGAGTTTCCTGAAATCTCAGCAAACATTTTTTCACCCAATCTTGATGATACTTGCAGGTAATGATCAGTACACCAGTCCCACTTGGCTCACCAAATTTCATTCTTCCAGGTTAAACCGTTCCTTTGCAGTAACCGTTTCCATGTTTAGGTTTCACTCTGTTTTCTCCTATATGGATACATGTAGTTGGAACTCTAAATCAAACACGGTTTGTGCTAGCTCTTTGAAACTTGGCACAATAATGTAGTTCCAAGTTCTATGGCTATGGTTTGTGTCCTATGGAAGTAGCCCCTAGCAGAGACTGACAAGAATCACTTTCATTGAAAGGGGTTGCCAAGCTTCCAAAAAACTACGAGTTTCCTGAAATGTTAGCAAACCTTTTTCACCCAATCTTGATGATACTTGCAGGTAATGATCAGTACACCAATCCCACTAGGCTCAGCAAATTTTGTTCTTCTAGGATAAACCGTTCCTTTGCAGAACCATTTTCATGTTTAGGATTCGCCCTGTTTTCTCCTATATGGATACATGTAGTTGGAACTCTAAATCAAACACGGTTTGTGCTAGCGCTTTGAAATTTGGCACAATAATTTAGTTCCAAGTTCTATCGCGATGGTTTGTGTCCTATTGAAGTAGCCCCAAGCAGAGACTAACGAGAATCACTTTAATTGAAAGGGGTTGCCAAGCTTCCAAAAAAGTACGAGTTTCCTGAAATCTCAGCAAACATTTTTTCACCCAATCTTGATGATACTTGCAGGTAATGATCAGTACACCAGTCCCACTTTGCTGACCAAGTTTCGTTCTTCTAGGTTAAACCGTTCCTTTGCAGTAACCGTTTTCATGTTTAGGTTTCACTCTGTTTTCTCCTATATGGATACATGTAGTTGGAACTCTAAATCAAACACGGTTTGTGCTAGCTCTTTGAAACTTGGCACAATAATGTAGTTCCAAGTTCTATGGCTCTGGTTTGTGTCCTATGGACGTAGCCCCAAGGAGAGACTGACGAGAATCACTTTCATTGAAAGGGGTTGCCAAGCTTCCAAAAAACTACGAGTTTCCTGAAGTCTCAGCAAACATTTTTTCACAAATCATGATGGTACTTGCAGGTAATGATCTGTACACCAATCCCACTTGGCTCACCAAATTTCGTTCTTGTTGGTAAAACCGTTCCTTTGCAGTAACCGTTTCCATGTTTAGGTTTCACTCTGTTTTCTCCTATAGGGATACATGTAGTTGGACCTCTAAATCAAACACGGTTTGTGCTAGCTCTTTGACTTGGCACAATAATGTAGTTCCAAGTTCTATGGCTATGGTTTGTGACCTATGGAAGTAGCCCTAAGGAGAGACTGACGAGAATCACTTTCATTGAAAGGGGTTGCCAAGCTTCCAAAAAAGTACGAGTTTCCTGAAATATCAGCAAACATTTTTTCACCCAATCTTGATGATACTTGCAGGTAATGATCAGTACACCAGTCCCACTTGGCTCACCAAATTTCGTTCTTCTAGGTTAAACCGTTCCTTTGCAGTAACCGTTTTCATGTTTAGGTTTCACTCTGTTTTCTCCTATATGGATACATGTAGTTGGAACTCTAAATCAAACACGGTTTGTGCTAGCTCTTTGAAACTTGGCACAATAATGTAGTTCCAAGTTCTATGGCTATTGTTTGTGTCCTATGGAAGTAGCCCCAATCAGAGAGTGACCAGAATCACTTTCATTGAAAGGGGTTGCCAAGCGACCAAAAAATACGAGTTTCCTGAAATCTCAGCAAACATTTTTTCACCCAATCTTGATGATACTTGCAGGTAATGATCAGTACACCAGTCCAACTTGGCTGACCATATTTCGTTCTTCTAGGTTAAACCGTTCCTTTGCAGTAACCGTATTCATGTTTAGGTTTCACTCTGTTTTCTCCTATATGGATAAATGTAGTTGGAACTCTAAATCAAACACGGTTTGTGCTAGCTCTTTGAAAGTTTCACAATAATGTAGTTCCAAGTTCTATTGCTATGGTTTGTGTCCTATGGAAGTAGCCCCAAGCAGAGACTGACCAGAATCACTTTAATTTAAAGGGGTTGCCAAGCTTCCAAAAAACTACGAGTTTCCAGAAATCTCAGCAATCATTTTTTTCACCCAATCTTGATGATACTTCCATTTAATGATCAGTACACCAATCCCACTAAGCTCACCAAATTTCGTTCTTCTAGGTTAAACCGTTCCTTTGCAGTAACCGTTTTCATGTTTAGGTTTCACTCTGTTTTCTCCTATATGGATACATGTAGTTGGAACTCTAAATCAAACACGGTTTGTGCTAGCTCTTTGAAACTTGGCACAATAATGTAGTTCCATGTTCTATGGCTATGGTTTGTGTCCTATGGAAGTAGCCCCAAGCAGAGACTGATGAGAATCACTTTCATTGAAAGGGGTTGCCGAGCTTCCAAAAAACTACGAGTTTCCTGAAATCTCAGCAATCATTTTTTCACCAAATCTTGATGATACTTCCATTTAATGATCAGTACACCAATCCCACTTGGCTCACCAAATTTTGTTCTTCTAGGTTAAACCGTTCCTTTGCAGAACCATTTTCATGTTTAGGATTCGCCCTGTTTTCTCCTATATGGATACATGTAGTTGGACCTCTAAATCAAACACGGTTTGTGCTAGCTCTTTGAAATTTGGCACAATAATTTAGTTCCAAGTTCTATCGCGATGGTTTGTGTCCTATTGAAGTAGCCCCAAGCAGAGACTGACGAGAATCACTTTCATTGAAAGGGGTTGCCAAGCTTCGAAAAAACTACGAGTTTCCTGAAGTCTAAGCAAACATTTTTTCACAAATCGTGATGGTACTTGCAGGTAAGGATCAGTACACCAATCCCACTTGGCTCACCAAATTTCGTTCTTCTAGTTTAAACCGTTCCTTTGCAGTAACCGTTTTTATGTTTAGGATTCATTCTGTTTTCTCCTATATGGATACATGTAGTTGGAACTCTAAATCAAACACGGTTTGTGCTAGCTCTTTGAAACTTGGCACAATAATGTAGTTCCAAGTTCCATCGCTATGGTTTGTGTCCTATGGAAGTAGCCCCAAGGAGAGACTGACGAGAATCACTTTCATTGAAAGGGGTTGCCAAGCTTCCAGAAAACTACGAGTTTCCTGAAATCTCAGCAAACATTTTTTTACCCAATCTTGATGATACTTGCAGGTAATGATCAGTACTCCAGTCCCACTTGGCTCACCAAATTTCGTTTTTCTAGGTTAAACCGTTCCTTTGCAGTAACCGTTTTCATGTTTAGGTTTCACTCTGTTTTCTCCTATATGGATACATGTATTTGGAACTCTAAATCAAACACGGTTTGTGCTAGCTCTTTGAAAGTTTCACAATAATGTAGTTCCAAGTTCTATTGCTATGGTTTGTGTCCTATGGAAGTAGCCCCAAGCAGAGACTGACGAGAATCACTTTAATTGAAAGGGGTTGCCAAGCTTCGAAAAAACTACGAGTTTCCTGAAGTCTCAGCAAACATTTTTTCACAAATCGTGATGGTACTTGCAGGTAAGGATCAGTACACCAGTCCCACTTGGCTCACCAAATTTCGTTTTTCTAGTTTAAACCGTTCCTTTGCAGTAACCGTTTTCATGTTTAGGATTCACCCTGTTTTCTCCTATATGGATACATGTAGTTGGAACTCTAAATCAAACACGGTTTGTGCTAGCTCTTTGAAACTTGCCACAATAATGTAGTTCCAAGTTCTATCGTGAGGGTTTGTGTCCTATGGAAGTAGCCCCAAGCAGAGACTGACTAGAATCACTTTCATTGAAAGGGGTTGCCAAGCTTCCAAAAAACTACGAGTTTCCTGAAATCTCAGCAATCATTTTTTCACCCAATCTTGATGATACTTCCATTTAATGATCAGTACACCAATCCCACATGGCTCACCAAATTTCGTTCTTCTAGGTTAAACCGTTGCTTTGCAGTAACCGTTTCCATGTTTAGGTTTCACTCTGTTTTCTCCTATATGGATACATGTAGTTGGAACTCTAATTCAAACACGGTTTGTGCTAGCTCTTTGAAACTTGGCACAATAATGTAGTTCCAAGTTCTATGGCTATGGTTTGTGTCCTATGGAAGTAGCCCCAAGGAGAGACTGACGAGAATCACTTTCATTAAAAGGGGTTGCGAAGCTTCTAAAAAACTACGAGTTTCCTGAAATGTCAGCCAACCTTTTTTCACCCAATCTTGATGATACTTGCAGGTAATGATCAGTACTCCAGTCCCACTTGGCTCACCAAATTTCGTTTTTCTAAGTTAAACCGTTCCTTTGCAGTAACCGTATTCATGTTTAGGTTTCACTCTGTTTTCTCCTATATGGATACATGTATTTGGAACTCTAAATCAAACACGGTTTGTGCTAGCTCTTTGAAAGTTTCACAATAATGTAGTTCCAAGTTCTATTGCTATGGTTTGTGTCCTATGGAAGTAGCCCCAAGCAGAGACTGACCAGAATCACTTTCATTGAAAGGGGTTGCCAAGCTTCCAAAAAACTACGAGTTTCCTGAAATCTCAGCAATCATTTTTTCACCCAATCTTGATGATACTTCCATTTAATGATCAGTACACCAATCCCCCTTGGCTCACCAAACTTCGTTCTTCTAGGTTAAACCGTTCCTTTGCAGTAACCGTTTCCATGTTTAGGTTTCACTCTGTTTTCTCCTATATGGATACATGTAGTTGGAACTCTAAATCAAACACGGTTTGTGCTAGCTCTTTGAAACTTGGCACAATAATGTAGTTCCAAGTTCTATGGCTATGGTTTGTGTCCTATGGAAGTAGCCCCAAGGAGAGACTGACGAGAATCACTTTCATTAAAAGGGGTTGCGAAGCTTCTAAAAAACTACGAGTTTCCTGAAATGTCAGCAAACCTTTTTTCACCCAATCTTGATGATACTTGCAGGTAATGATCAGTACTCCAGTCCCACTTGGCTCACCAAATTTCGTTTTTCTAGGTTAAACCGTTCCTTTTCAGTAACCGTATTCATGTTTAGGTTTCACTCTGTTTTCTCCTATATGGATACATGTATTTGGAACTCTAAATCAAACACGGTTTGTGCTAGCTCTTTGAAAGTTTCACAATAATGTAGTTCCAAGTTCTATTGCTATGGTTTGTGTCCTATGGAAGTAGCCCCAAGCAGAGACTGACCAGAATCACTTTCATTGAAAGGGGTTGCCAAGCTTCCAAAAAACTACGAGTTTCCTGAAATCTCAGCAATCATTTTTTCACCCAATCTTGATGATACTTCCATTTAATGATCAGTACACCAATCCCCCTTGGCTCACCAAACTTCGTTCTTCTAGGTTTAAACCGTTCCTTTGCAGTAACCGTTTCCATGTTTAGGTTTCACTCTGTTTTCTCCTATATGGATACATGTAGTTGGAACTCTAAATCAAACACTGTTTGTGCTAGCTCTTTGAAACCAGGCACAATAATGTAGTTCCAAGTTCTATGGCTATGGTTTGTGTCCTATGGAAGTAGCCCCAAGGAGAGACTGACGAGAATCACTTTCATTGAAAGGGGTTGCGAAGCTTCTAAAAAACTACGAGTTTCCTGAAATGTCAGCAAACCTTTTTTCACCCAATCTTGATGATACTTGCAGGTAATGATCAGTACTCCAGTCCCACTTGGCTCACCAAATTTCGTTTTTCTAGGTTAAACCGTTCCTTTGCAGTAACCGTATTCATGTTTAGGTTTCACTCTGTTTTCTCCTATATGGATACATGTATTTGGAACTCTAAATCAAACACGGTTTGTGCTAGCTCTTTGAAAGTTTCACAATAATGTAGTTCCAAGTTCTATTGCTATGGTTTGTGTCCTATGGAAGTAGCCCCAAGCAGAGACTGACCAGAATCACTTTCACTGAAAGGGGTTGCCAAGCTTCCAAAAAACTACGAGTTTCCTGAAATGTCAGCAAACCTTTTTTCACCCAATCTTGATGATACTTCCAGTGAATGATCAGTACACCAATCGCACTAGGCTCACCAAATTTCGTTCTTCTAGTTTAAACCATTCCTATGCAGTAACCGTTTTCATGTTTAGGATTCACTCTGTTTTCTCCTATATGGATAAATGTAGTTGGAACTCTATATCAAACACGGATTGTGCTAGCTCTTTGAAACTTGGCACAATAATGTAGTTCCAAGTTCTATGGTATGGTTTGTGTCCTATGGAAGTAGCCCCAAGCAGAGACTGACCAGAATCACTTTCATTGAAAGGGGTTGCCAAGCTTCCCAAAAACTACGAGTTTCCTGAAATCTCAGCAATCATTTTTTCACCCAATCTTGATGATGCATCCATTTAATGATTAGTACACCAATCCCACTTGGCTCACCAAATTTCGTTCTTCTAGGTTAACCGTTCCTTTGCAGTAACCGTTTTCATGTTTAGGTTTCACTCTCTTTTATCCTATATGGATACATGTAGTTGGAATTCTAAATCAAACACGGTTTGTGCTACCTCTTTGAAACTTGGAACAATAATGTAGTTCCAAGTTCTATGGCTATGGTTTGTGTCCTATGGAAGTAGCCCCAAGCAGAGACTGATGAGAATGACTTTCATTGAAAGGGGTTGCCAAGCTTCCAAAAAACTACGAGTTTCCTGAAATCTCAGCAAACATTTTTTCACCCAATCATTATGATACTTGCAGGTAATGATCAGTACTCCAATCCCACTTGGCTGACCAAGTTTCGTTCTTCTAGGTTAAACCGTTCCTTTGCAGTAACCGTTTTCATGTTTAGGATTCACTCTGTTTTCTCCTATATGGATACATGTAGTTGGAACTCTAAATCAAACACGGTTTGTGCTAGCACTTTGAAACTTGGCACAATAATGTAGTTCATAGTTCGATGGCTATGGTATGTGTCCTATGGAAGTAGCCCCAAGCAGAAAATGACAAGAATCCCGTTCATTGAATGGGGTTGCCAAACTTCCAAAAAACTACGAGTTTCCTGAAATATCAGCAATCATTTTTTCAGCCAATCTTGATGATACATCCATTTAATGATTAGTACACCAATCCCTCTTGGCTCACCAAATTTCGTTCTTCTAGGTTAACCCGTTCCTTTGCAGTAACCGTTTTCATGTTTAGGTTTCACTCTGTTTTCTCCTATATGGATACATGTAGTTGGAACTCTAAACCAAACACGGTTTTGTGCTAGCTCTTTGAAACATGGCACAATAATGTAGTTCCAAGTTCCATGGCTATGGTTTGTGTCCTATGGAAGTAGCCCCAAGCAGAGACTGATGAGAATCACTTTAAATGAAAGGGGTTGCCAAGCTTCCAAAAAACAACGTGTTTCCTGAAATCTAGCAAACATTTTTTCACCCAATCTTGATGACACTTCCATTTAATTATCAGTACACCAATCCCACTAGGCTCAACAAATTTCGTTCTTCTAGGTTGAACCGTTTATTTGCAGTAACCGTTTTTATGTTTAGGTTTCACTCTGTTTTCTCCTATATGGATACATGTAGTTGGAACTCTAAATCAAACACGGTTTGTGCTAGCTCTTTGAAACATGGCACAATAATGTAGTTCCAAGTTCCATGGCTATGGTTTGTGTCCTATGGAAGTAGCCCCAAGCAGAGACTGATGAGAATCACTTTAAATGAAAGGGGTTGCCAAGCTTCCAAAAACAACGAGTTTCCTGAAAACTCAGCAAACATTTTTTCACCCAATCTTGATGACACTTCCATTTAATTATCAGTACACCAATCCCACTAGGCTCAACAAATTTCGTTCTTCTAGGTTGAACCGTTTATTTGCAGTAACCGTTTTTATGTTAGGTTTCACTCTGTTTTCTCCTATATGGATACATGTAGTTGGAACTCTAAATCAAACACGGTTTGTGGTAGCTCTTTGAAACTTGGCACAATAATGTAGTTCCAAGTTCTATGGCTATGGTTTGTGTCCTATGGAAGTAGCCCCAAGCAGAGACTGACCAGAATCACTTTCATTGAAAGGGGTTGCCAAGCTTCCAAAAAACTACGAGTTTCCTGAAATCTCAGCAATCATTTTTTCACCAAATCTTGATGATACATCCATTTAATGATCAGTACACCAATCCCAATTGGCTCACCAAATTTCGTTCTTCTAGGTTAAACTGTTCCTTTGCAGTAACCGTTTTCATGTTTAGGTTTCACTCTCTTTTATCCTATATGGATACATGTAGTTGGAATTCTAAATCAAACACGGTTTGTGCTACCTCTTTGAAACTTGGCACAATAATGTTGTTCCAAGTTCTATGGCTATGGTTTGTGTCCTATGGAATTAGCCCCAAGCAGAGACTGACGAGAATCACTTTCATTGAGAGGGGTTTCCAAAGCTTCCAAAATCTACGAGTTTCCTGAAATCTCAGCAACAATTTTTTCACCCAATCGTGATGGTACTTGCAGGTAATGATCAGTTCACCAATCCCACGAGGCTCACCAAATTTCGTTCTTCTATGTTAAACCGTTCCTTTGCAGGAACTGTTTTCATGTTTAGGATTCACTCTGTTTTCTCCTATATGGATACATGTATTTGGAACTCTAAATCAAACACGGTTTGTGCTAGCTCTTTGAACCTTGGCACAATAATGTAGTTCCAAGTTCTATGGCTATGGTTTGTGTCCTATGGCAGTAGCCCCAAGCAGAGACTGACGAGAATCACTTTCATTGAAAGGGTTGCCAAGCTTCCAAAAAACTACGAGTTTCCGGAAATCTCAGCAATCATTTTTTCACCCAATCTTGATGATACTTCCAGAGAATGATCAGTACACCAATCGCACTAGGCTCACCAAATTTCGTTCTTCTAGTTTAAACCATTCCTATGCAGTAACCGTTTTCATGTTTAGGATTCACTCTGTTTTCTCCTATATGGATACATGTAGTTGGAACTCTATATCAACACGGATTGTGCTAGCTCTTTGAAACTTGGCACAATAATGTAGTTCCAAGTTCTATGGCTATGGTTTGTGTCCTATGGAAGTAGCCCCAAGCAGAGACTGACGAGAATGACTTTCATTGAAAGGGGTTGCCAAGCTTCCAAAAAACTACGAGTTTCCTGAAATCTCAGCAATCATTTTTTCACCCAATCTTGATGATGCATCCATTTAATGATTAGTACACCAATCCCACTTGGCTCACCAAATTTCGTTCTTCTAGGTTAAACCGTTCCTTTGCAGTAACCGTTTTCATGTTTAGGTTTCACTCTCTTTTATCCTATATGGGTACATGTAGTTGGAATTCTAAATCAAACACGGTTTGTGCTACCTCTTTGAAACTTGGCACAATAATGTAGTTCCAAGTTCTATGGCTATGGTTTGTGTCCTATGGAAGTAGCCCCAAGCAGAGACTGACGAGAATCACTTTCATTGAAAGGGGTTGCCAAGCTTCCAAAAAACTACGAGTTTCCTGAAATGTCAGCAAACATTTTTTCACCCAATCTTGATGATATTTCCATTTAATGATCAGTACACGAATCCTACTTGGCTCACCAAATTTCGTTCTTCTAGGTTCAACCGTTCCTTTGCAGTAACCGTTTTCATGTTTAGGTTTCACTCTGTTTTCTCCTATATGGATACATGTAGTTGGAAATCTAAATCAAACACGGTTTGTGCTAGCTCTTTGAAACTTGGCACAATAATGTAGTTCCAAGTTCTATGGCTATGGTTTGTGTCCTATGGAAGTAGCCCCAAGCAGAGACTGACGAGAATCACTTTCATTGAAAGGGGTTGCCAAGCTTCCAAAAAACTACTAGCTTCCGGAAATCTCAGCAAAAATTTTTTCACACAATCATTATGATACTTGCAGGTAATGATCAGTACTAGAATCCCACTTGGCTGACCAAGTTTCGTTCTTCTAGGTTAAACCGTTCCTTTGCAGTAACCGTTTTCATGTTTAGGATTCACTCTGTTTTCTCCTATATGGATACATGTAGTTGGAACTCTAAATCAAACACGGTTTCTGCTAGCTCTTTGAAACTTGGCACAATAATGTAGTTCATAGATCGATGGCTATGGTATGTGTCCTATGGAAGTAGCCCCAAGCAGAAAATGACAAGAATCCCGTTCATTGAATGGGGTTGCCAAGCTTCCAAAAAACTACGAGTTTCCTGAAATATCAGCAATCATTTTTTCACCCAATCTTGATGATACATCCATTTAATGATTAGTACACCAATCCCACTTGGCTCACCAAATTTCGTTCTTCTAGGTTAACCCGTTCCTTTGCAGTAACCGTTTACATGTTTAGGTTTCACTCTGTTTTCTCCTATATGGATACATGTAGTTGGAACTCTAAACCAAACACGGTTTGTGCTAGCTCTTTGAAACATGGCACAATAATGTAGTTCCAAGTTCCATGGCTATGGTTTGTGTCCTATGGAAGTAGCCCCAAGCAGAGACTGATGAGAATCACTTTAAATGAAAGGGGTTGCCAAGCTTCCAAAAAACAACGAGTTTCCTGAAATCTCAGCAAACATTTTTTCACCCAATCTTGATGACACTTCCATTTAATTATCAGTACACCAATCCCACTAGGCTCAACAAATTTCGTTCTTCTAGGTTGAACCCTTTATTTGCAGTAACCGTTTTTATGTTTAGGTTTCACTCTGTTTTCTCCTATATGGATACATGTAGTTGGAACTCTAAATCAAACACGGTTTGTGCTAGCTCTTTGAAACTTGGCACAATAATGTAGTTCCAAGTTCTATGGCTATGCATTGTGTCCTATGGAAGTATCCCCAAGCAGAGACTGACGTGAATCACTTTCATTGAAAGGGGTTGCCAAGCTTCCAAAAAACTACGAGTTTCCTGAAATCTCAGCAAACATTTTTTCACCCAATCTTGATGATACTTGCAGGTAATGATTAGTACTCCAGTCCCACTTTGCTCACCAAGTTTCATTCTTCTAGGTTAAACCGTTCCTTTGCAGTAACCGTTTTCATGTTTAGGATTCACTCTGTTTTCGCCTATATGGATACATGTATTTGGAACTCTAAATCAAACACGGTTTGTGCTAGCTCTTTGAAACTTGGCAAGATAATGTAGTTCCAAGTTCTATCGCTATGGTTTGTGTCGTATGGATGTAGCCCCAGGCAGAGACTGACGAGAATCACTTTCACTGAAAGGGGTTGCCAACTTCCAAAAAAATTATGAGTTTCCTGAAATCTCAACAATCATTTTTTCACCCAATCTTGATGATATATACATTTAATGATCAGTACACCAGTCCCACTTGGCTGACCAAATTTCGTTCTTCTAGGTTAAACCGTTCCTTTGCAGTAACCGTTTTCATGTTTAGGTTTCACTCTGTTTTCTCCTATATGGATACATGTATTTGGAACTCTAAATCAAACACGGTATATGCTAGCTCTTTGAAACTTGGCACAATAATGTAGTTCCAAGTTCTATGGCTATGGTTTGTGTCCTATGGAAGTAGCCCCAAGCAGACACTGACGAGAATCACTTTCATTGAAAGGGGTTGCCAAGCTTCCAAAAAACTACGAGTTTCCTGAAATCTCAGCAATCATTTTTTCACCCAATCTTGATGATACATCCATTTAATGATTAGTACACCAATCCCACTTGGCTCACCAAATTTCGTTCTTCTAGGTTAAACCGTTCCTTTGCAGTAACCGTTTTCATGTTTAGGTTTCACTCTATTTTCTCCTATATGGATACATGTAGTTGGAACTCTAAATCAAACACGGTTTGTGCTACCTCTTTGAAACTTCACACAATAATGTAGTTCCAAGTTCTATGGCTTTGGTTTGTGTCCTATGGAAGTAGCCACAAGCAGAGACTGATGAGAATCACTTTCATTGAGAGGGGTTTCCAAGCTTCCAAAAAACTACGAGTTTCCGGAAATCTCAGCAAACATTTTTTCACCCAATCGTGATGATACTTGCAGGTAATGATCAGTACACCATTCCCACTTGGCTCACCAAATTTCGTTCTTCTAGGTTAAACCGTTCCTTTGCAGTAACCGTTTTCATGTTTAGGATTCACTCTGTTTTCTCGTATATGGATACATGTATTTGGAACTCTAAAACAAACACGGTTTGTGCTAGCTCTTTGAAACTTGGCACAATAATGTAGTTCCAACTTCTATGGCTATGGATTGTGTCCTATGGAAGTAGCCCCAAGCAGAGACTGACGAGAATCACTTTCATTGAAAGGGTTTGCCAAGCTTCCAAAAAACTACGAGTTTCCTGCAATGTCAGCAAACATTTTTTCACCCAATCTTGATGATACTTCCATTTAATGATCAGTACACCAATCCCACTTGGCTCACCAAATTTCGTTCTTCTAGGTTAAACCGTTCCATTGCAGTAACCGTTTTCATGTTTAGGTTTCACTCTGTATTCTCCTATATGGATACATGTAGTTGGAACTCTAAACCAAACACGGTTTGTGCTAGCTCTTTGACACTTGGCACAATAATGTAGTTCCATTTCCATGGCTATGGTTTGTGTCCTATGGAAGTTGCCCCAAGCAGAGACTGACGAGAATCACTTTCAATGAAAGGGGTTGCCAAGCTTCCAAAAAACTACGAGTTTCCTGATATGTCAGCAAACATTTCTTCACCCAATCTTGATGATACTTCCATTTAATGATCAGTACACGAATCCCACTATGCCCACCAAATTTCGTTCTTCTAGGTTAAACAGTTCCTTTGCAGTAACCGTTTTAATGTTTAGGTTTCACTCTGTTTTCTCCTATATGGATACATGTATTTGGAACTCTAAATCAAACACGGTTTGTGCTAGCTCTTTGAAACTTGGCACAATAATGTAGTTCCTAGTTCTTTGGCTATGGTTTGTGTCCTATGGAAGTATCCCCAAACAGAAACTGACGAGAATCACTTTCATTGAAAGGGGTTGCCAAGCTTCCAAAAAACTATGAGTTTCCTGAAATCTCAGCAAACATTTTTTCACAAATCGTGATGGTACTTGCAGGTAATGATCAGTACACCAATCCCACTTGGCTCACCAAATTTCATTCTTCTAGGTTAAACCGTTCCTTTGCAGTAACCGTTTTCATGTTTAGGATTCACTCTGTTTTCTCCTATATGGATACATGTAGTTGGAACTCTAAATCAAACACGGTTTGTGCTAGCTCTTTGAAACTTGGCACAATAATGTAGTTCCAAGTTCTATCGTGATGGTTTGTGTCCTATTGAAGTAGCACCAAGCAGAGACTGACGAGAATCACTTTCATTGAAACGGGTTGCCAAGCTTCCAAAAAACTACGAGTTTCCTGAAATCTCAACAATCATTTTATCACCCAATCTTGATGATACTTGCAGGTAATGATCAGTACACCAGTCCCACTTGGCTCACCAAGTTTCATTCTTCTAGGTTAAACCGTTCCTTTGCAGTAACCGTTTTCATGTTTAGGTTTCACTCTGTTTTCTCCATATGGATACATGTAGTTGGAACTCTAAATCAAACACGGTTTGTGCTAGCTCTTTGAAACTTGGCACAATACTGTAGTTCCAAGTTCTATGGCTATGGTTTGTGTCCAATGGAAGTAGCCCCAAGCAGAGACTGACGAGAATCACTTTCACTGAAAGGGTTGCCAAGCTTCCAAAAACTACGAGTTTCCTGAAATGTAAGAAAACATTTTTTCACCCAATCTTGATGATACTTGCAGGTAATGTTCAGTACACCAGTCCGACTTGGCTGACCAAATTTCGTTCTTCTAGTTTAAACCGATCCTTTGCAGTAACCGTTTTCATGTTTAGGTTTCACTCTGTTTTCCCCTATATGGATACATGTATTTGGAACTCTAAATCAAACACGGTTTGTGCTAGCTCTTTGAAACTTGGCACAATAATGTAGTTCCATGTTCTATGGCTATGGTTTGTGTCCTATGGAAGTAGCCCCAAGCAGAGACTGACGAGAATCACTTTCATTGAAAGGGGTTGCCAAGCTTCCAAAAAACTACTAGTTTACTGAAATCTCAGCAAAACTTTTTTCACCCAATCTTGATGATACTTCCATTTAATGATCAGTACACCAATCCCACTAGGCTCACCAAATTTCGTTCTTCTAGGTTAAACCGTTCCTTTGCAGTAACCGTTTTCATATTTAGGTTTCACTCTGTTTTCTCCTATATGGATACATGTAGTTGAAATCTAAATCAAACACGGTTTGTGCTAGCTCTTTGAAACTTGGCACAATAATGTAGTTCCATGTTCTATGGCTATGGTTTGTTTCCTATGGAAGTAGCCCCAAGCAGAGACTGACGAGAATCACTTTCATTGAAAGGGGTTGCCAAGCTTCCAAAAAACTACAAGTTTCCGGAAATCTCAGCAAACATTTTTTCACCCAATCTTGATGATACATCCATTTAATGATCAGTACAGCATTCCCACTTGGCTCACCAAATTTCTTTCTTCTAGGTTAAACCGTTCCTTTGCAGTAACCGTTTTCATATTTAGGATTCACTCTGTTTTCTCCTATATGGATACATGTTGTTGGAACTCTAAATCAAACACGGTTTGTGCTAGCTCTTTGAAACTTGGTACAATAATGTAGTTCCAAGTTCTATCGTGATGGTTTGTGTCCTATTGAAGTAGCCCCAAGCAGAGACTGACGAGAATGACTTTCATTGAAACGGGTTGCCAAGCTTCCAAAAAACTACGAGATTCGTGAAATCTCAGCAAACATTTTTTTCACCCAAACTTGATGATACTTCCATTTAATGATCAGTACAGCAGTCCCACTTGCCTCACCAAATTTCGTTCTTCTAGGTTAAACCGTTCCGTTGCAGTAACTGTTTTCATGTTTAGGTTTCACTCTGTTTTCTCCTATATGGATACATGTATTTGGAACTCTAAATCAAACACGGTTTGTGCTAGCTCTTTTAAACTTGGCACAATACTGTAGTTCCAAGTTCTATGGCTATGGTTTGTGTCCTATGGAAGTAGCCCCAAGCAGAGACTGACGAGAATCACTTTCACTGAAAGGGTTGCCAAGCTTCCAAAAACTACGAGTTTCCTGAAATCTAAGAAAACATTTTTTTACCCAATCTTGATGATACTTGCAGGTAATGATCAGTACACCAGTCCCACTTGGCTCACCAAGTTTCGTTCTTCTAGGTTAAACCATTCCTTTGCAGTAACCGTTTTCATGTTTAGGTTTCACTCTGTTTTCTCCTATATGGATACATGTATTTGGAACGCTAAATCAAACACGGTTTGTGCTAGCTCGTTGAAACTTGGCACAATAATGTAGTTCATAGTTCTATGGCTATGGTATGTGTCCTATGGAAGTAGCCCCAAGCAGAGACTGACGAGAATCACTTTCATTGAGAGGGTTTCCAAGCTTCCAAAAACTACGTGTTTCCGGAAATCTCAGCAAACATTTTTTTCACCCAATCGTGATGATACTTGCAGGTAATGATCAGTACACCAATCCCACTTGGCTCACCAAATTTCGTTCTTCTAGGTTCAACCGTTCCTTTGCAGTAACCATTTTCATGTTTAGGATTCACTCTGTTTTCTCCTATATGGATACATGTATTTGGAACTCTAAATCATACACGGTTTGTGCTAGCTCTTTGAAACTTGGCACAATAATGTAGTTCCAAGTTCTATGGCTATGGTTTGTGTCCTATGGAAGTAGCCCCAAGCAGAGACTGACGTGAATCACTTTCATTGAAAGGGGTTACCAAGCTTCCTCAAAACTACGAGTTTCCTGAAATCTCAGCAAACCTTTTTTCACCCAATTTTGATGATACTTGCAGGTAATGATCAGTACACCAATCCCACTAGGCTCAACAAATTTCGTTTTTCTAGGTCAAACCGTTCCTTTGCAGGAACCGTTTTCATGTTTAGGTTTCACTCTGTTTTCCCCTATATGGATACATGTAGTTGGAACTCTAAATCAAACACGGTTTGTGCTAGCTCTTTGAAACTTGGCACAATAATGTAGTTCCAAGTTCTATGGCTATGGATTGTGTCCTATGGAAGTAGCCCCAAGCAGAGACTGACGAGAATCACTTTCCTTGAAAGGCTTTGCCAAGCTTCCGAAAAACTACGAGTTTCCTGAAATCTCAGCAAACATTTTTTCACCCAATCTTGATGATACTTCCATTTAATGATCAGTACACGAATCCCACTATGCTCACCAAATTTCGTTCTTCTAGGTTAAACCATTCCTTTGCAGTAACCGTTTTCATGTTTAGGTTTCACTCTGTTTTCTCCTATATGGATACATGTATTTGGAACTCTAAATCAAACACGGTTTGTGCTAGCTCTTTGAAACTTGGCACAATAATGTAGTTCCAAGTTCTATGGCTATGGTTTGTGTCCAATGGAAGTAGCCCCAAGTAGAGACTGACGAGAATCACTTCCATTGAAAGGGGTTGCCAAGCTTCCAAAAAACTACGAGTTTCCGGAAATCTCAGCAAACAGTTTTTCACCCAATCGTGATGATACTTGCAGGTAATGATCAGTACACCAATCCCACTTGGCTCACCAAATTTCGTTCTTCTAGGTTAAACCGTTCCTTTGCAGTAACCGTTTTCATGTTTAGGATTCACTCTGTTTTCTCCTAAATGGATACATGTAGTTGGAACTCTAAATCAAACACGGTTTGTGCTAGCACTTTGAAACTTGGCACAATAATGTAGTTCATAGTTCTATGGCTATGGTATGTGTCCTATGGAAGTAGCCCCAAGCAGAGACTGACGAGAATCACTTTCATTGAAAGAGATTGCCAATATTCCAAAATACTACGAGTTTCCTGAAATCTCAGCAATCATTTTTTCACCCAATCTTGATGATACATCCATTTAATGATTAGTACACCAACCCCACTTGGCTCACCAAATTTGGTTCTTCTAGGTTAAACCGTTCCTTTGCAGTAACCGTTTTCATGTTTAGGTTTCACTCTGTATTCTCCTATATGGATACATGTAGTTGGAACTCTAAACCAAACACGGTTTGTGCTAGCTCTTTGAAACTTGGCACAATAATGTAGTTCCATTTCCATGGCTATGGTTTTTGTCCTATGGAAGTAGCCCCAAGCAGAGACTGACGAGAATCACTTTCAATGAAAGAGGTTGCCAAGCTTCCAAAAAACTACGAGTTTCCTGAAATGTCAGCAAACATTTTTTCACCCAATCTTGATGATACTTCCATTTAATGATCAGTACACGAATCCCACTATGCTCACCAAATTTCGTTCTTCTAGGTTAAACCGTTCCTTTACAGTAACCGTTTTAATGTTTAGGTTTCACTCTGTTTTCTCCTATATGGATACATGTATTTGGAACTCTAAATCAAACACGGTTTGTGGTAGCTCTTTGAAACGTGCCACAATAATGTAGTTCCAAGTTCTATGGCTATGGATTGTGTCCTATGGAAGTAGCCCCAAGCAGAGAATGACGAGAATCGCTTTCATTGAAAGGGTTTGCCAAGCTTCCAAAAAACTACGAGTTTCCTGAAATGTCAGCAAACATTTTTCACCCAATCTTGATGATACTTCCCTTTAATGATCAGTACACGAACCCCACTATGCTCACCAAATTTCGTTCTTCTAGGTTAAACCGTTCCATTGCAGTAACCGTTTTAATGTTTAGGTTTCACTCTGTTTTCTCCTATATGGATACATGTATTTGGAACTCTAAATCAAACACGGTTTGTGATAGCTCTTAGAAACTTGGCACAATAATGTAGTTCCAAGTTCTATGGCTATGGTTTGTGTCCTATGGAAGTAGCCCCAAGCAGAAACTGACGAGAATCACTTTCATTGAAAGGGGTTGCCAAGCTTCCAAAAAACTATGAGTTTCCTTAAATCTCAGCAAACATTTTTTCACAAATCGTGATGGTACTTGCAGGTAATGATCAGTACACCAATCCCACTTGGCTCACCAAATTTCATTCTTCTAGGTTAAACCGTTCCTTTGCAGTAACCGTTTTCATGTTTAGGATTCACTCTGTTTTCTCCTATATGGATACATGTAGTTGGAACTCTAAATCAAACACGGTTTGTGCTAGCTCTTTGAAACTTGGCACAATAATGTAGTTCCAAGTTCTATCATGATGGTTTGTGTCCTATTGAAGTAGCACCAAGCAGAGACTGACGAGAATGACTTTCATTGAAAGGGGTTGCCAAGCTTCCAAAAAACTACGAGTTTCCTGAAATCTCAGCAAACATTTTTTTCACCCAAACTTGATGATACTTCCATTTAATGATCAGTACAGCAGTCCCACTTGGCTCACCAAATTTCGTTCTTCTAGGTTAAACCGTTCCTTTGCAGTAACCTTTTTCATGTTTAGGTTTCACTCTGTTTTCTCCTATATGGATACATGTAGTTGGAACTCTAAATCAAACACGGTTTGTGCTAGCTCTTTTAAACTTGGCACAATACTGTAGTTCCAAGTTCTATGGCTATGGTTTGTGTCCTATGGAAGTAGTCCAAAGCAGAGACTGACGAGAATCACTTTCACTGAAAGGGTTGCCAAGCTTCCAAAAACTACGAGTTTCCTGAAATCTAAGAAAACATTTTTTCACCCAATCTTGATGATACTTGCAGGTAATGTTAAGTACACTAGTCCCACTTGGCTGATCAAATTCCGTTCTTCTAGTTTAAACCGATGCTTTGCAGTAACCGTTTTCATGTTTAGGTTTCACTCTGTTTTCTCCTATATGGATACATGTATTTGGAACTCTAAATCAAACACGGTTTGTGATAGCACTTTGAATCGTGGCTCAATAATGTAGTTCCAAGTTCTATGGCTATGGTTTGTGTCCTCTGGAAGTAGCCCCAAGCAGACACTGACGAGAATCACTTTCATTGAAAGGGGTTGCCAAGCTTCCAAAACACTACGAGTTTCCTGAAACCTCAGCAAACATTTTTTTACCCAATCTTGATGATACTTGCAGGTAATGATCAGTACACGAGTCCCACTTGGCTCACCAAGTTTCGTTCTTCTAGGTTAAACCGTTCCTTTGCAGTAACCGTTTTCATGTTTAGGTTTCACTCTTTTTTCTCCTATACGGATACATGTAGTTGAAACTCTAAATCAAACACGGTTTGTGCTAGCTCTTTGAAACTTGGCACAATAATGTAGTTCATAGTTCTATGGCTATGGTATGTGTCCTATGGAAGTAGCCCCAAGCAGAGACTGACGAGAATCACTTTCATTGAAAGGGGTTGCCAAGCTTCCAAAAAACTACGAGTTTCCTGAAATCTCAGCAATCATTTTTTCACCCAATCTTGATGATACATCCATTTAATGATTAGTACACCAATCCCACTTGGCTCACCAAATTTCGTTCTTCTAGGTTAAACCGTTCCTTTGCAGTAACCGTTTTCATGTTTAGGTTTCACTCTCTTTTCTCCTATATGGATACATGTAGTTGGAACTCTAAATCAAACACGGTTTGTGCTACCTCTTTGAAACTTGGCACAATTATTTAGTTCCAAGTTCTATGGCTATGGTTTGTGTCCAATGGAAGTAGCCCCAAGCAGAGACTGACGAGAATCACTTTCATTGTGAGGGGTTTCCCAGCTTCCAAAAAACTACGTGTTTCCGGAAATCTCAGCAAACATTTTTTCACCCAATCGTGATGATACTTGCAGTTAATGATCAGTACACCAATCCCACTTGGCTCACCAAATTTCGTTCTTCTAGGTTAAACCGTTCCTTTGCAGTAACCATTTTCATGTTTAGGATTCACTCTGTTTTCTCCTATATGGATACATGTATTTGGAACTCTAAATCATACACGGTTTGTGCTAGCTCTTTGAAACTTGGCACAATAATGTAGTTCCAAGTTCTATGGCTATGGATTGTGTCCTATGGAAGTAGCCCCAAGCATAGACTGACGAGAATCACTTTCATTGAAAGGGGTTACCAAGCTTCCAAAAAACTACGAGTTTACTGAAATGTCAGCAAACATTTTTTAACCCAATCGTGATGATACTTGCAGGTAATGATCAGTACACCAATCCCACTTGGCTCACCCAATTTCGTACTTCTAGGTTAAACCGTTCCTTTGCAGTAACCATTTTCATGTTTAGGATTCACTCTGTTTTCTCTTATATGGATACATGTATTTGGAACTCTAAATCAAACACGGTTTGTGCTAGCTCTTTGAAACTTGGCACAATAATGTAGTTCCAAGTTCTATGGCTATGGTTTGTGTCCTATGGAAGTAGCCCCAAGCAGAGACGGATGAGAATCACTTTCATTGAAAGGGGTTGCCAAGCTTCCAAAAAATTACCAGTTTCCTGAAATCTCAGGAAAGATTTTTTCACCCAATCTTGATGATACATCCATTTAATGATCAGTACAGCATTCCCACTTGGCTCACCAAATTTCGTTCTTCTAGGTTCAACCGTTCCTTTGCAGTAACCATTTTCATGTTTAGGATTCACTCTGTTTTCTCCTATATTGATACATGTATTTGGAACTCTAAATCATACACGGTTTGTGCTAGCTCTTTGAAACTTGGCACAATAATGTAGTTCCAAGTTCTATGGCTATGGTTTGTGTCCTATGGAAGTAGCCCCAAGCAGAGACTGACGAGAATCACTTTCATTGAAAGGGGTTACCAAGCTTCCAAAAAACTACGAGTTTCCGGAAATCTCAGCAAAGATTTTTTCACCCAATCTTGATGATACTTCCATTTAATGATCAGTACACCAATCCCACTAGGCTCATCAAATTTCGTTTTTCTAGGTCAAACCGTTCCTTTGCAGTAACCGTTTTCATGTTTAGGTTTCACTCTGTTTTCCCCTATATGGATACATGTAGTTGGAACTCTAAATAATACACGGTTTGTGCTAGCTCTTTGAAACTTGGCACAATAATGTAGTTCCAAGTTCTATCGCGATTGTTTGTGTCCTATTGAAGTAGCCCCAAGCAGAGACGGACGAGAATCACTTTCATTGAAAGCGGTTGCCAAGCTTCCAAAAATTACCAGTTTCCTGAAATCTCAGCAAAAATTTTTTCACCCAATCTTGATGATACTTGCATTTAATGATCAGTACACCAATCCCACTTGGCTCACCAAATTTCGTTCTTCTAGGTTAAACCGTTCCTTTGCAGTACCGTTTTTATGTTTAGGTTTCACTCTGTTTTCTCCTATATGGATACATGTCGTTGGAACTCTAAATCAAACATGGTTTGTGCTAGCTCTTAGAAACTTGGCACAATAATGTAGTTCCAAGTTCTATGGCTATGGTTTGTGTCCTATGGAAGTAGCCCCAAGCAGAGAATGAGGAGAATCACTTTCATTGAAAGGGGTTGCCAAGCTTCTAAAAAAGTACGAGTTTCCTGAAATCTCAGCAAACATTTTTCACCCAATCTTGATGATACTTGCAGGTAATGATAAGTACAGCAGTCCCACTTGGCTCACCAAATTTCGTTCTTCTAGGTTAAACCATTCCTTTGCAGTAAACGTTTTCATGTTTAGGTTTCACTCTGTTTTCTCCTATATGGATACATGTAGTTGGAACTCTAAATCAAACACGGTTTGTGCTAGCTCTTTGAAACTTGACACAATAATGTAGTTCCAAGTTCCATCGCTATGGTTTGTGTCCTTTGGAAGTAGCCCCAAGTAGAGACTGACGAGAATCACTTTCATTGAAAGGGTTTGCCAAGCTTCCAGAAAACTACGAGTTTCCTGAAATCTCAGCAAACATTTTTTCACCCAATCTTGACGATACTTGCACATAATGATCAGTACACCAGTCCCACTTTGCTGACCAAGTTTCGTTCTTCTAGGTTAAACCGTTCCTTTGCAGTAACCATTTTCATGTTTAGGTTTCACTCTGTTTTCTCCTATATGGATACATGTATTTGGAACTCTAAATCAAACACGGATAGTGCTAGCCCTTTGAAACTTGGCACAATAATGTAGTTCCAAGTTCTATGGCTATGGTTTGTGTCTTATGGAAGTAGCCCCAAGCAGAGACTGACGAGAATCACTTTCATTGAAAGGGGTTGCCAAGCTTCCAAAAAACTACGAGTTTCCGGAAATCTCAGCAAACATTTTTTCACCCAATCGTGATGATACTTGCAGTTAATGATCAGTACACCAATCCCACTTGGCTCACCAAATTTCGTTCTTCTAGGTTAAACCGTTCCTTTGCAGTAACCATTTTCATGTTTAGGATTCACTCTGTTTTCTCCTATATGGATACATGTATTTGGAACTCTAAATCATACACGGTTTGTGCTAGCTCTTTGAAACTTGGCACAATAATGTAGTTCCAAGTTCTATGGCTATGGTTTGTGTCCTATGGAAGTAGCCCCAAGCAGAGACTGACGAGAATCACTTTCATTGAAAGGGGTTACGAAGCTTCCAAAAAACTACGAGTTTCCTGAAATGTCAGCAAACATTTTTTAACCCAATCGTGATAATACTGGCAGGTAATGATCAGTACCCAAATCCCACTTGGCTCACCAAATTTCGTACTTCTAGATTAAACCGTTCCTTTGCAGTAACCATTTTCATGTTTAGGATTCACTCTGTTTTCTCCTATATGGATACATGTATTTGGAAGTCTAAATCAAACACGGTTTGTGCTAGCTCTTTGAAACTTGGCACAATAATGTAGTTCCAAGTTCTATCGTGATTGTTTGTGTCCTAAAGAAGTAGCCCCAAGCAGAGACGGACGAGAATCACTTTCATTGAAAGCGGTTGCCAAGCTTCCAAAAAAATTACCAGTTTCCTGAAATCTCAGCAAAGATTTTTTCACCCAATCTTGATGATACTCTTGCATTTAATGATCAGTACACCAATCCCACTAGGCTCAACAAATTTCGTTTTTCTAGGTCAAACCGTTCCTTTGCAGTAACCGTTTTCATGTTTAGCTTTCACTCTGTTTTCCCCTATATGGATACATGTATTTGGAACTCTAAATCATACACGGTTTGTGCTAGCTCTTTGAAACTTGGTACAATAATGTAGTTCCAAGTTCTATGGCTATGGATTGTGTCCTATGGAAGTAGCCCCAAGCATAGACTGACGAGAATCACTTTCATTGAAAGGGGTTACCAAGCTTCCAAAAAACTACGAGTTTACTGAAATGTCAGCAAACATTTTTTAACCCAATCGTGATGATACTTGCAGGTAATGATCAGTACACCAATCCCACTTGGCTCACCCAATTTCGTACTTCTAGGTTAAACCGTTCCTTTGCAGTAACCATTTTCATGTTTAGGATTCACTCTGTTTTCTCTTATATGGATACATGTATTTGGAACTCTAAATCAAACACGGTTTGTGCTAGCTCTTTGAAACTTGGCACAATAATGTAGTTCCAAGTTCTATCGCGATTGTTTGTGTCCTATTGAAGTAGCCCCAAGCAGAGACGGATGAGAATCACTTTCATTGAAAGGGGTTGCCAAGCTTCCAAAAAATTACCAGTTTCCTGAAATCTCAGGAAAGATTTTTTCACCCAATCTTGATGATACATCCATTTAATGATCAGTACAGCATTCCCACTTGGCTCACCAAATTTCGTTCTTCTAGGTTCAACCGTTCCTTTGCAGTAACCATTTTCATGTTTAGGATTCACTCTGTTTTCTCCTATATTGATACATGTATTTGGAACTCTAAATCATACACGGTTTGTGCTAGCTCTTTGAAACTTGGCACAATAATGTAGTTCCAAGTTCTATGGCTATGGTTTGTGTCCTATGGAAGTAGCCCCAAGCAGAGACTGACGAGAATCACTTTCATTGAAAGGGGTTACCAAGCTTCCAAAAAACTACGAGTTTCCGGAAATCTCAGCAAAGATTTTTTCACCCAATCTTGATGATACTTCCATTTAATGATCAGTACACCAATCCCACTAGGCTCATCAAATTTCGTTTTTCTAGGTCAAACCGTTCCTTTGCAGTAACCGTTTTCATGTTTAGGTTTCACTCTGTTTTCCCCTATATGGATACATGTAGTTGGAACTCTAAATAATACACGGTTTGTGCTAGCTCTTTGAAACTTGGCACAATAATGTAGTTCCAAGTTCTATCGCGATTGTTTGTGTCCTATTGAAGTAGCCCCAAGCAGAGACGGACGAGAATCACTTTCATTGAAAGCGGTTGCCAAGCTTCCAAAAAATTACCAGTTTCCTGAAATCTCAGCAAAAATTTTTTCACCCAATCGTGATGATACTTGCATTTAATGATCAGTACACCAATCCCACTTGGCTCACCAAATTTCGTTCTTCTAGGTTAAACCGTTCCTTTGCAGTACCGTTTTTATGTTTAGGTTTCACTCTGTTTTCTCCTATATGGATACATGTCGTTGGAACTCTAAATCAAACATGGTTTGTGCTAGCTCTTAGAAACTTGGCACAATAATGTAGTTCCAAGTTCTATGGCTATGGTTTGTGTCCTATGGAAGTAGCCCCAAGCAGAGAATGAGGAGAATCACTTTCATTGAAAGGGGTTGCCAAGCTTCTAAAAAAGTACGAGTTTCCTGAAATCTCAGCAAACATTTTTCACCCAATCTTGATGATACTTGCAGGTAATGATAAGTACAGCAGTCCCACTTGGCTCACCAAATTTCGTTCTTCTAGGTTAAACCATTCCTTTGCAGTAAACGTTTTCATGTTTAGGTTTCACTCTGTTTTCTCCTATATGGATACATGTAGTTGGAACTCTAAATCAAACACGGTTTGTGCTAGCTCTTTGAAACTTGACACAATAATGTAGTTCCAAGTTCCATCGCTATGGTTTGTGTCCTTTGGAAGTAGCCCCAAGTAGAGACTGACGAGAATCACTTTCATTGAAAGGGTTTGCCAAGCTTCCAGAAAACTACGAGTTTCCTGAAATCTCAGCAAACATTTTTTCACCCAATCTTGACGATACTTGCACATAATGATCAGTACACCAGTCCCACTTTGCTGACCAAGTTTCGTTCTTCTAGGTTAAACCGTTCCTTTGCAGTAACCATTTTCATGTTTAGGTTTCACTCTGTTTTCTCCTATATGGATACATGTATTTGGAACTCTAAATCAAACACGGATAGTGCTAGCCCTTTGAAACTTGGCACAATAATGTAGTTCCAAGTTCTATGGCTATGGTTTGTGTCTTATGGAAGTAGCCCCAAGCAGAGACTGACGAGAATCACTTTCATTGAAAGGGGTTGCCAAGCTTCCAAAAAACTACGAGTTTCCGGAAATCTCAGCAAACATTTTTTCACCCAATCGTGATGATACTTGCAGTTAATGATCAGTACACCAATCCCACTTGGCTCACCAAATTTCGTTCTTCTAGGTTAAACCGTTCCTTTGCAGTAACCATTTTCATGTTTAGGATTCACTCTGTTTTCTCCTATATGGATACATGTATTTGGAACTCTAAATCATACACGGTTTGTGCTAGCTCTTTGAAACTTGGCACAATAATGTAGTTCCAAGTTCTATGGCTATGGTTTGTGTCCTATGGAAGTAGCCCCAAGCAGAGACTGACGAGAATCACTTTCATTGAAAGGGGTTACGAAGCTTCCCAAAAACTACGAGTTTCCTGAAATGTCAGCAAACATTTTTTAACCCAATCGTGATAATACTGGCAGGTAATGATCAGTACCCAAATCCCACTTGGCTCACCAAATTTCGTACTTCTAGATTAAACCGTTCCTTTGCAGTAACCATTTTCATGTTTAGGATTCACTCTGTTTTCTCCTATATGGATACATGTATTTGGAAGTCTAAATCAAACACGGTTTGTGCTAGCTCTTTGAAACTTGGCACAATAATGTAGTTCCAAGTTCTATCGCGATTGTTTGTGTCCTAAAGAAGTAGCCCCAAGCAGAGACGGACGAGAATCACTTTCATTGAAAGCGGTTGCCAAGCTTCCAAAAAAATTACCAGTTTCCTGAAATCTCAGCAAAGATTTTTTCACCCAATCTTGATGATACTCTTGCATTTAATGATCAGTACACCAATCCCACTAGGCTCAACAAATTTCGTTTTTCTAGGTCAAACCGTTCCTTTGCAGTAACCGTTTTCATGTTTAGCTTTCACTCTGTTTTCCCCTATATGGATACATGTAGTTGGAACTCTAAATAATACACGGTTTGTGCTAGCTCTTTGAAACTTGGCACAATAATGTAGTTCCAAGTTCTATGGCTATGGATTGTGTCCTATGGAAGTAGCCCCAAGCAGAGACTGACGAGAATCACTTTCCTTGAAAGGCTTTGCCAAGCTTCCAAAAACACTACGTGTTTCCTGAAATCTCAGCAAACATTTTTTCACCCAATCTTGATGATACTTCCATTTAATGATCAGTATACGAATCCCACTAGGCTCACCAAATTTCGATCTTCTAGGTTAAACCGTTCCTTTGCAATAACCGTTTTCATGTTTAGGTTTCACTCTGTTTTCTCCTATATGGATACATGTATTTGGAACTCTAAATCATGCACGGTTTGTGCTAGCCCTTTGAAACTTAGCACAATAATGTAGTTCCAAGTTCTATGGCTATGGTTTGTGTCTTATGGAAGTAGCCCCAAGCAGAGACTGACGAGAATCACTTTCATTGAAAGGGGTTGCCAAGCTTCCAAAAAACTACGAGTTTCCGGAAATCTCAGCAAACATTTTTTCACCCAATCGTGATGATACTTGCAGTTAATGATCAGTACACCAATCCCACTTGGCTCACCAAATTTCGTACTTCTAGGTTAAACCGTTCCTTTGCAGTAACCATTTTCATGTTTAGGATTCACTCTGTTTTCTCCTATATGGATACATGTTGTTGGAACTCTAAATCAAACACGGTTTGTGCTAGCTATTTGAAACTTGGCACAATAATGTAGTTCCAAGTTCTATCGCGATTGTTTGTGTCCTCTTGAAGTAGCCCCAAGGCAGAGACGGACGAGAATCACTTTCATTGAAAGGGGTTGCCAAGCTTCCAAAAAATTACCAATTTCCTGAAATCTCAGCAAACATTTTTTCACCCAATCTTGATGATACTTACATTTAATGATCAGTACACCAATCCCACTTGGCTCACCAAATTTCGTTCTTCTAGGTTAAACCGTTCCTTTGCAGTAACCGTTTTTATGTTTAGGTTTCACTCTGTTTTCTCCTATATGGATACATGTATTTGGAACTCTAAATCAAACACGGTTTGTGCTAGCTCTTTGAAACTTGGCACAATAATGTAGTTCCAAGTTCTATGGCTATGGTTTGTGTCCTATGGAAATAGCCCCAAGCAGAGAATGACGAGAATCACTTTCATTGAAAGGGGTCGCCAAGCTTCTAAAAAAGTACGAGTTTCCTGAAATCTCAGCAAACATTTTTCACCCATACTTGATGATACTTGCAGGTAATGATCAGTACAGCAGTCCCACTTGGCTCACCAAATTTCGTTCTTCTAGGTTAAACCATTCCTTTGCAGTAACCGTTTTCATGTTTAGGTTTCACTCTGTTTTCTCCTATATGGATACATGTAGTTGGAACTCTAAATCAAACACGGTTTGTGCTAGCTCTTTGAAACTTGACACAATAATGTAGTTCCAAGTTCCATCGCTATGGTTTGTGTCCTTTGGAAGTAGCCCCAAGGAGAGACTGACGAGCATCACTTTCATTGAAAGGGGTTGCCAAGCTTCCAAAAACTACGAGTTTCCTGAAGTCTCAGCAAACATTTTTTCACAAATCGTGATGGTACTAGCATGTAATGATCAGTACACCAATCCCACTTGGCTCACCATATTTCGATCTTCTAGGTTAAACCGTTCCTTTGCAGTAACCGTTTTCATGTTTAGGATTCACTCTGTTTTCTCCTATATGGATACATGTAGTTGGAACTCTAAATCAAACACGGTTTGTGCTAGCTCTTTGAAACTATGCACAATAAAGTAGTTCCAATTTCTATCTCTACAGTTTGTTTCCTATTGATATAGCCCCAAGAAGAGACTGAGGAAAATCACTTTAATTGAAAGGGGTTTGCCAAGCTTCCTCAAAACTACGAGTTTCCTGAAATCTCAGCAAACCTTTTTTGACCCAATTTTGATGATACTTGCAGGTAATGATCAGTACACCAATCCCACTTGGCTCACCAAATTTGTTCTTCTAGCTTAAACCGTTCCTTTGCAGTAACCGTTTCCATGTTTAGGTTTCACTCTGTTTTCTCCTATATGGATACATGTAGTTGGAACTCTAAATCAAACACGATTTGTGCTATCTCTTTGAAACTTGGCACAATAATGTAGTTCCAAGTTCTATGGCTATGGTTTGTGTCCTATGGAAGTAGCCCCAAGCAGAGAATGACGAGAATCACTTTCATTGAAAGGGGTCGCCAAGCTTCTAAAAAAGTACGAGTTTCCTGAAATCTCAGCAAACATTTTTCACCCAATCTTGATGATACTTGCAGGTAATGATCAGTACACCAGTCCCACTTGGCTCACCAAATTTCGTTCTTCTAGGTTAAACCATTCCTTTGCAGTAACCATTTTCATGTTTAGGTTTCACTCTGTTTTCTCCTATATGGATACATGTAGTTGGAACTCTAAATCAAACACGGTTTGTGCTAGCTCTTTGAAACTTGACACAATAATGTAGTTCCAAGTTCCATCGCTATGGTTTGTGTCCTTTGGAAGTAGCCCCAAGTAGAGACTGACGAGAATCACTTTCATTGAAGGGTTTGCCAAGCTTCCAGAAAACTACGAGTTTCCTGAAATCTCAGCAAATATTTTTTCACACAATCTTGACGATACTTGCAGGTAATGATCAGTACACCAGTCCCACTTTGCTGACCAAGTTTCGTTCTTCTAGGTTAAACCGTTCCTTTGCAGTAACCCTTTTCATGTTTAGGTTTCACTCTGTTTTCTCCTATATGGATACATGTAGTTGGAAATCTAAAATCAAACACGGTTTGTGCTAGCTCTTTGAAACTTGGCACAATAATGTAGTTCCAAGTTCTATGGCTATGGTTTGTGTCCTATGGAAGTAGCCCCAAGGAGAGACTGACGAGCATCACTTTCATTGAATGGGTTTGCCAAGCTTCCAAAAAACTACGAGTTTCCTGAAGTTTCAGCAAACATTTTTTTCATAAAATCATGATGGTACTTGCAGGTAATGATCAGTACACCAATCCCACTAGGCTCACCAAATTTCGTTCTTGTAGGTAAAACCGTTCCTTTGCAGTAACCGTTTTCATGTTTAGGTTTCACTCTGTTTTCTCCTATATGGATACATATAGTTGGAACTCTAAATCAAACACGGTTTGTGCTAGCTCTTTGAAACTTGGCACAATAATGTAGTTCCAAGTTCTATGGCTATGGTTTGTGTCCTATGGAAGTAGCCCCAAGCAGAGACTGACGAGAATCACTTTCATTGAAAGGGGTTGCCAAGCTTCCAAAAAACTACGAGTTTCCTGAAATGTCAGCAATCCTTTTTTCACCCAATCTTGATGATACTTGCAGGTAATGATCAGTACACCAATCCCACTTGGCTCACCATATTTCGTTCTTCTAGGTTAAACCGTTCCTTTGCAGTAACCGTTTTCATGTTTAGGTTTCACTCTGTTTTCTCCTATATGGATACATGTATTTGGAACTCTAAATCAAACACGGTTTGTGCTAGCTCTTTGAAACTTGGCACAATAATGTAGTTCCAAGTTCTATGGCTATGGCTTGTGTCCTATGGAAGTAGCCCCAAGCAGAGACTGACGAGAATCACTTTCATTGAAAGGGGTTGCCAAGGTTCCAAAAAACTACGAGTTTCCTGAAATCTCAGCAAACATTTTTTCACCCAATCGTGATGATACTTGCAGTTAATGATCAGTACACCAATCCCACTTGGCTCACCAAATTTCGTTCTTCTAGGTTAAACCGTTCCTTTGCAGTAACCGTTTTCATGTTTAGGATTCACTCTGTTTTCTCCTATATGGATACATGTAGATGGAACTCTAAATCAAACACGGTTTGTGCTAGCTCTTTGATACTTGGCACAATAATGTAGTTCCAAGTTCTATGGCTATGGTATGTGTCCTATGGAAGTAGCCCCAAGCAGAGACTGACGAGAATCACTTTCATTGAAAGTGGTTGCCAAGCTTCCAAAAAACTACGAGTTTCCTGAAATCTCAGCAATCATTTTTCACCCAATCTTGATGATACATCCATTTAATGATTAGTACACCCATCCCACTTGACTCACCAAATTTCGTTCTTCTAGGTTAAACCGTTCCTTTTCAGTAACCGTTTTCATGTTTAGGTTTCACTCTCTTTTCTCCTATATGGATACATGTAGTTGGAACTCTAAATCAAACACGGTTTGTGCTAGCTCTTTGAAACTTGGCACAATAATGTAGTTCCAAGTTCTATGGCTGTGGATGTGTCCTATCGAAGTAGCCCCAAGCAGAGACTGACGAGAATCACTTTCATTGAAAGGGGTTGCCAAGCTTCCAAAAAATTACCAGTTTCCTGAAATCTCAGCAAACATTTTTTCACCCAATCTTGATGATACTTGCAGGTAATGATCAGTACACCAATCCCATTGGCTCACCAAATTTCGTTCTTCCAGGTTAAACCGTTCCTTTGCAGCAACCATTTCATGTTTAGAATTCACCCTGTATTCTCCTATAGGGTACATGTAGTTGGAACTCTAAATCAAACACGGTTTGTGCTAGTTCTTTGAAACTTGGCACAATTATTTAGTTCCAAGTTCTATGGCTATGGTTTGTGTCCTATGGAAGTAGCCCCAAGCAGAGACAGACGAGAATCACTTTCATGAAAGGGGTTGCCAAGCTTCCAAAAAACTACGAGTTTCCTGAAGTCTCAGCAAACATTTTTTTCACAAATCATGATGGTACTTGTAGGTAATGATCAGTACACTAATCCCACTTGGCTCACCAAATTTCGTTCTTCTAGGTAAAACCGTTCTTTTGCAGTAACCATTTCCATGTTTAGGTTTCACTCTGTTTCTCCAATATGGATTACATGTAGTTGGAACTCTAAATCAAACACGGTTTGTGCTAGCTCTTTGAAACTTGGCACAATAATGTAGTTCCAAGTTCTATCGCGATGGTTTGTGTCCTATTGAAGTAGCCCCAAGCAGAGACGGACGAGAATCACTTTCATTGAAAGGGGTTGCCAAGCTTCCAAAAACTACGAGTTTCCTGAAATCTCAGCAAACATTTTCTCACAAATCGTGATGGTACTAGCAGGTAATGATCAGTACACCAATCCCACTTGGCTCACCAAATTTCGTTCTTCTAGGTTAAAAAGTTCCTTTGCAGTAACCGTTTTAATGTTTAGGATTCACTCTGTTTTCTCCTATATGGATACATGTAGTTGGAACTCTAAATCAAACACGGTTTGTGCTAGCTCTTTGAAACTATGCACAATAAAGTACTTCCAATTTCTATCTCTACAGTTTGTTTCCTATTGATATAGCCCCAAGAAGAGACTGAGGAAAATCACTTTCATTGAAAGGGGTTGCCAAGCTTCCTCAAAACTACTAGTTTCCTGAAATCTCAGCAAAACTTTTTCACCCAATTTTGATGATACTTGCGGGTAATGATCAGTACACCAATCCCACTTGGCTCACCAAATTTCGTTCTTCTAGGTTAAACCGTTCCTTTGCAGTAACCGTTTCCATGTTTCGGTTTCACTCTGTTTTCTCCTATATGGATACATGTAGTTGGAACTCTAAATCAAACACGATTTGTGCTAGCTCTTTGAAACTTGGCACAATAATGTAGTTCCAAGTTCTATGGCTATGGTTGTGTCCTATGGAAGTAGCCCCAAGCAGAGAATGACGAGAATCACTTTCATTGAAAGGGGTTGCCAAGCTTCTAAAAAAGTATGAGTTTCCTGAAATCTCAGCAAACATTTTTTCACCCAATCTTGATGATACTTGCAGGTAATGATCAGTACAGCAGTCCCACTTGGCTCACCAAATTTCGTTCTTCTAGGTTAAACCATTCCTTTGCAGTAACCGTTTTCATGGTTAGTTTTCACTCTGTTTTTCTCCTATATGGATACATGTAGTTAGAACTCTAAATCAAACACGGTTTGTGCTAGCTCTTTGAAACTTGACACAATTAATGTAGTTCCAAGTTCCATCGCTATGGTTTGCGTCCTTTGGAAGTAGCCCCAAGTAGAGACTGACGAGAATCACTTTCATTGAAAGGGTTTGCCAAGCTTCTAGAAAAAAAGGAGTTTCCTGAAATCTCAGCAAATATTTTTTCACCCAATCTTGATGATACTTGCAGGTAATGATCAGTACTACAGTCCCACTTGGCTAACCAAATTTCGCTCTTCTAGGTTAAACCGTTCCTTTACAGTAACCGTTTTCATGTTTAGGTTTCACTCTGTTTTCTCCTATATGGTTACATGTAGTTGGAACTCTAAATCAAACACGGTTTGTGCTAGCTCTTTGAAACTTGGCACAATAATGTAGTTCCAAGTTTTATGGCTATGGTTTGTGTCCTATGGAAGTAGCCCCAAGCAGAGACTGACGAGAATCACTTTCATTGAAAGGGGTTGCCAAGCTTCCAAAAATTACCAGTTTCCTGAAATCTCAGCAAACATTTTTTCACCCAATCTTGACGATACTTGCAGGTAAATGATCAGTACACCAGTCCCACTTTGCTGACCAAGTTTCGTTCTTCTAGGTTAAACCGTTCCTTTGCAGTAACCGTTTTCATGTTTAGGTTTCACTCTGTTTTCTCCTATATGGATACATGTAGTTGGAACTCTAAATCAAACACGGTTTGTGCTAGCTCTTTGAAACTTGGCACAATAATGTAGTTCCAAGTTCTATGGGCTATGGTTTGTGTCCTATGGAAGTAGCCCCAAGGAGAGACTGACGAGCATCACTTTCATTGAAACGGGTTGCCAAGCTTCCAAAAAACTACTAGTTTCCTGAAGTCTCAGCAAACATTTTTTCATAAATCATGATGGTACTTGCAGGTAAAGATCAGTACACCAATCCCACTTGGCTCACCAAATTTCGTTCTTCTAGGTTAAACCTTTCCTTTGCAGTAACCGTTTCCATGTTTAGGTTTCACTCTGTTTTCTCCTATATGGATACATGTAGTTGGAACTCTAAATCAAACACGGTTTGTGCTAGCTCTTTGAAACTTGGCACAATAATGCAGTTCCAAGTTCTATGGCTATGGTTTGTGTCCTATGGAAGTAGCCCCAAACAGAGACTGACGAGAATCACTTTCATTGAAAGGGGTTGCCAAGCTTCCAAAAAACTACGAGTTTCCTGAAATGTCAGCAAAACTTTTTTCACCCAATCTTGATGATACTTGCAGGTAATGATGAGTACACCAGTCCCACTTTGCTGACCAAGTTTCGTTCTTCTAGGTTAAACCGTTCCTTTGCAGTAACCGTTTTCATGTTTAGGATTCACTCTGTTTTCTCCTATATGGATACATGTAGTTGGAACTCTAAATCAAACACGGTTTGTGCTAGCTCTTTGAAACTTGGCACAATAATGTAGTTCCAAGTTCTATGGCTATGGTTTGTGTCCTATGGAAGTAGCCCCAAGGAGAGACTGACGAGCATCACTTTCATTGAAACGGGTTGCCAAGCTTCCAAAAAACTACTAGTTTCCTGAAGTCTCAGCAAACATTTTTTCACAAATCGTGATGGTACTTGCAGGTAAGGATCAGTACACCAGTCCCACTTGGCTCACCAAATTTCGTTCTTCTAGGTTTAAACCGTTCCTTTGCAGTAACCGTTTTCATGTTTAGGATTCATTCTGTTATCTCCTATATGGATACATGTAGTTGGAACTCTAAATCAAACACGGTTTGTGCTAGCTCTTTGAAACTTGGCACAATAATGTAGTTCCAAGTTCTATCGTGATGGTTTGTGTCCTATGGAAGTAGCCCCAAGCAGAGACTGACGAGAATCACTTTCATTGAAAGGGGTTGCCAAGCTTCCAAAAAACTACGAGTTTCCTGAAATCTCAGCAATCATTTTTTCACCCAATCTTGATGATACTTCCATTTAATGATCAGTACACCAATCCCACATGGCTCACCAAATTTCGTTCTTCTAGGTTAAACCGTTGCTTTGCAGTAACCGTTTCCATCTTTAGGTTTCACTCTGTTTTCTCCTATATGGATACATGTAGTTGGAACTCTAAATCAAACACGGTTTGTGGTAGCTCTTTGAAACTTGGCACAATAATGTAGTTCCAAGTTCTATGGCTATGGTTTGTGACCTATGGTAGTAGCCCCAAGGAGAGACTGACGAGAATCACTTTCATTGAAAGGGGTTGCCAAGCTTCCAAAAAAGTACGAGTTTCCTGAAATCTCAGCAAACATTTTTTCACCCAATCTTGATGATACTTGCAGGTAATGATCAGTACTCCAGTCCCACTTGGCTCACCAAATTTCGTTTTTCTAGGTTAAACCGTTCCTTTGCAGTAACCGTTTTCATGTTTAGGTTTCACTCTGTTTTCTCCTATATGGATACATGTAGTTGGAACTCTAAATCAAACACGGTTTGTGCTAGCTCTTTGAAACTTGGCACAATAATGTAGTTCCAAGTTCTATGGCTATTGTTTGTGTCCTATGGAAGTAGCCCCAATCAGAGAGTGACCAGAATCACTTTAATTTAAAGGGGTTGCCAAGCTACCAAAAACTACGAGTTTCCTGAAATGTCAGCAAACCTTTTTTCACCCAATCTTGATGATACTTGCAGGTAATGATCAGTACTCCAGTCCCACTTGGCTCACCAAATTTCGTTTTTCTAGGTTAAACCGTTCCTTTGCAGTAACCGTATTCATGTTTAGGTTTCACTCTGTTTTCTCCTATATGGATACATGTATTTGGAACTCTAAATCAAACACGGTTTGTGCTAGCTCTTTGAAAGTTTCACAATAATGTAGTTCCAAGTTCTATTGCTATGGTTTGTGTCCTATGGAAGTAGCCCAAAGCAGAGACTGACCAGAATCACTTTAATTTAAAGGGGTTGCCAAGCTTCCAAAAAACTACGAGTTTCCTGAAATCTCAGCAATCATTTTTTCACCCAATCTTGATGATACTTCCATTTAATGATCAGTACACCAATCGCACTTGGCTCACCAAATTTCGTTCTTCTAGGTTAAACCGTTCCTTTGCAGTAACCGTTTCCATGTTTAGGTTTCACTCTGTTTTCTCCTATATGGATACATGTAGTTGGAACTCTAAATCAAACACGGTTTGTGCTAGCTCTTTGAAACTTGGCAAAATAATGTAGTTCCAAGTTCTATGGCTATGGTTTGTGTCCTATGGAAGTAGCCCCAATCAGAGAGTGACCAGAATCACTTTAATTTAAAGGGGTTGCCAAGCTACCAAAAAATACGAGTTTCCTGAAATCTCAGCAAACATTTTTTCACCCAATCTTGATGATACTTGCAGGTAATGATCAGTACACCAATCCCACTTGGCTCACCAAATTTTGTTCTTCTAGGTTAAACCGTTCCTTTGCAGAAACATTTTCATGTTTAGGATTCGCCCTGTTTTCTCCTATATGGATACATGTAGTTGGAACTCTAAATCAAACACGGTTTGTTATAGCTCTTTGAAATTTGGCACAATAATTTAGTTCCAAGTTCTATCGCGATGGTTTGTGTCCTATTGAAGTAGCCCCAAGCAGAGACTGACGAGAATCACTTTTATTGAAAGGGGTTGCCAAGCTTCGAAAAAACTACGAGTTTCCTGAAGTCTCAGCAAACATTTTTTCACAAATCGTGATGGTACTTGCAGGTAAGGATCAGTACACCAATCCCACTTGGCTCACCAAATTTCGTTCTTCTAGGTTAAACCGTTCCCTTGCAGTAACCGTTTTCATGTTTAGGATTCATTCTGTTTTCTCCTATATGGATACATGTAGTTAGAACTCTAAATCAAACACGGTTTGTGCTAGCTCTTTGAAACTTGGCACAATAATGTAGTTCCAAGTTCCATCGCTATGGTTTGTGTCCTATGGAAGTAGCCCCAAGGAGAGACTGACGAGAATCACTTTCATTGAAATTGGTTGCCAAGCTTCCAGAAAACTACGAGTTTCCTGAAATCTCAGCAAACATTTTTTTACCCAATCTTGATGATACTTGCAGGTAATGATCAGTACTCCAGTCCCACTTGGCTCACCAAATTTCGTTTTTCTAGGTTAAACCGTTCCTTTGCAGTAACCGTTTTCATGTTTAGGTTTCACTCTGTTTTCTCCTATATGGATACATGTGGTTGGAACTCTAAATCAAACACGGTTTGTGCTAGCTCTTTGAAACTTGGCACAATAATGTAGTTCCAAGTTCTATGGCTATTGTTTGTGTCCTATGGAAGTAGCCCCAATCAGAGAGTGACCAGAATCACTTTAATTTAAAGGGGTTGCCAAGCTACCAAAAAACTACGAGTTTCCTGAAATCTCAGCAAACATTTTTTCACCCAATCTTGATGATACTTGCAGGTAATGATCAGTACACCAATCCCACTTGGCTCACCAAATTTCGTTCTTCTAGGTTAAACCGTTCCTTTGCAGTAACCGTTTCCATGTTTAGGTTTCACTCTGTTTTCTCCTATATGGATACATGTAGTTGGAAATCTAAATCAAACACGGTTTGTGCTAGCTCTTTGAAACTTGGCACAATAATGTAGTTCCAAGTTCTATGGCTATGGTTTGTGTCCTATGGAAGTAGCCCCAAGCAGAGACTGACGAGAATCACTTTCATTGAAAGGGGTTGCCAAGCTTCCAAAAAACTACGAGTTTCCTGAAATGTCAGCAAACCTTTTTTCACCCAATCTTGATGATACTTGCAGGTAATGATCAGTACACCAATCCCACTTGGCTCACCAAATTTTGTTCTTCTAGGTTAAACCGTTCCTTTGCAGAACCATTTTCATGTTTAGGATTCGCCCTGTTTTCTCCTATATGGATACATGTAGTTGGAACTCTAAATCAAACACGGTTTGTGCTAGCTCTTTGAAATTTGGCACAATAATTTAGTTCCAAGTTCTATCGCGATGGTTTGTGTCCTATTGAAGTAGCCCCAAGCAGAGACTGACGAGAATCACTTTCATTGAAAGGGGTTGCCAAGCTTCGAAAAAACTACGAGTTTCCTGAAGTCTCAGCAAACATTTTTTCACAAATCGTGATGGTACTTGCAGGTAAGTATCAGTACACCAATCCCACTTGGCTCACCAAATTTCGTTCTTCTAGGTTAAACCGTTCCCTTGCAGTAACCGTTTTCATGTTTAGGATTCATTCTGTTTTCTCCTATATGGATACATGTAGTTGGAACTCTAAATCAAACACGGTTTGTGCTAGCTCTTTGAAACTTGGCACAATAATGTAGTTCCAAGTTCCATCGCTATGGTTTGTGTCCTATGGAAGTAGCCCCAAGGAGAGACTGACGAGAATCACTTTCATTGAAATTGGTTGCCAAGCTTCCAGAAAACTACGAGTTTCCTGAAATCTCAGCAAACATTTTTTTACCCAATCTTGATGATACTTGCAGGTAATGATCAGTACTCCAGTCCCACTTGGCTCACCAAATTTCGTTTTTCTAGGTTAAACCGTTCCTTTGCAGTAACCGTTTTCATGTTTAGGTTTCACTCTGTTTTCTCCTATATGGATACATGTAGTTGGAACTCTAAATCAAACACGGTTTGTGCTAGCTCTTTGAAACTTGGCACAATAATGTAGTTCCAAGTTCTATGGCTATTGTTTGTGTCCTATGGAAGTAGCCCCAATCAGAGAGTGACCAGAATCACTTTATTTTAAAGGGGTTGCCAAGCTACCAAAAAACTACGAGTTTCCTGAAATCTCAGCAAACATTTTTTCACCCAATCTTGATGATACTTGCAGGTAATGATCAGTACACCAGTCCAACTTGGCTGACCAAATTTCGTTCTTCTAGGTTAAACCTTTCCTTTGCAGTAACCGTTTTCATGTTTAGGATTCACTCGGTTTTCTCCTATATGGATACATGTATTTGGAACTCTAAATCAAACACGGTTTGTGCTAGCTCTTTGAAATTTGGCACAATAATGTAGTTCCAAGTTCTATGGCTATGGTTTGTGTCCTATGGAAGTAGCCCCAAGCAGAGACTGACGAGAATCACTTTCATTGAAAGGGGTTGCCAAGCTTCCAAAAAACTACGAGTTTCCTGAAATGTCAGCAAACCTTTTTTCACCCAATCTTGATGATACTTGCAGGTAATGATCAGTACACCAATCCCACTTGGCTCACCAAATTTTGTTCTTCTAGGTTAAACCGTTCCTTTGCAGAACCATTTTCATGTTTAGGATTCGCCCTGTTTTCTCCTATATGGATACATGTAGTTGGAACTCTAAATCAAACACGGTTTGTGCTAGCTCTTTGAAATTTGGCACAATAATTTAGTTCCAAGTTCTATCGCGATGGTTTGTGTCCTATTGAAGTAGCCCCAAGCAGAGACTGACGAGAATCACTTTCATTGAAAGGGGTTGCCAAGCTTCGAAAAACTACGAGTTTCCTGAAATCTCAGCAAACATTTTTTCACCCAATCTTGATGATACTTGCAGGTAATGATCAGTACACCAGTCCAACTTGGCTGACCAAATTTCGTTCTTCTAGGTTAAACCGTTCCTTTGCAGGAACCGTTTTCATGTTTAGGATTCACTCGGTTTTCTCCTATATGGATACATGTATTTGGAACTCTAAATCAAACACGGTTTGTGCTAGCTCTTTGAAAGTTTCACAATAATGTAGTTCCAAGTTCTATTGCTATGGTTTGTGTCCTATGGAAGTAGCCCCAAGCAGAGACTGACGAGAATCACTTTAATTGAAAGGGGTTGCCAAGCTTCGAAAAAACTACGAGTTTCCTGAAGTCTCAGCAAACATTTTTTCACAAATCGTGATGGTACTTGCAGGTAAGGATCAGTACACCAGTCCCACTTGGCTCACCAAATTTCGTTCTTCTAGGTTAAACCGTTCCTTTGCAGTAACCGTTTTCATGTTTAGGATTCATTCTGTTTTCTCCTATATGGATACATGTAGTTGGAACTCTAAATCAAACACGGTTTGTGCTAGCTCTTTGAAACTTGGCACAATAATGTAGTTCCAAGTTCTATCGTGAGGGTTTGTGTCCTATGGAAGTAGCCCCAAGCAGAGACTGACGAGAATCACTTTCATTGAAAGGGGTTGCCAAGCTTCCATAAAACTACGAGTTTCCTGAAATCTCAGCAATCATTTTTTCACCCAATCTTGATGATACTTCCATTTAATGATCAGTACACCAATCCCACTTAGCTCACCAAATTTCGTTCTTCTAGGTTAAACCGTTCCTTTGCAGTAACCGTTTCCATGTTTAGGTTTCACTCTGTTTTCTCCTATATCGATACATGCAGTTGGAACTCTAAATCAAACACGGTTTGTGCTAGCTCTTTGAAACTTGGCTCAAAAATGTACTTCCAAGTTCTATGGCTATGGTTTGTGTCCTATGGAAGTAGCCCCAAGGAGAGACTGACGAGAATCACTTTCATTGAAAGGGGTTGCCAAGCTTCCAAAAAGTGCGAGTTTCCTGAAATCTCAGCAAACATTTTTTCACCCAATCCTGATGATACGTGCAGGTAATGATCAGTATACCAGTCCCACTTGGCTCACCAAATTTCGTTCTTCTAGGTTAAACCGTTCCTTTGCAGTAACCGTTTTCATGTTTAGGTTTCACTCTGTTTTCTCCTATATGGATACATGTAGTTGGAACTCTAAATCAAACACGGTTTGTGCTAGCTCTTTGAAACTTGGCACAATAATGTAGTTCCAAGTTCTATGGCTATGGTTTGTGTCCTATGGAAGTAGCCCCAAGCAGAGACTGACGGGAATCACTTTCATTGAAAGGGGTTGCCAAGCTTCCAAAAAACTACGAGTTTCCTGAAATCTCAGCAATCATTTTTTCACCAAATCTTGATGATACTTCCATTTAATGATCAGTACACCAATCGCACTTGGCTCACCAAATTTCGTTCTTCTAGGTTAAACCGTTCCTTTGCAGTAACCGTTTCCATGTTTAGGTTTCACTCTGTTTTCTCCTATATGGATACATGTAGTTGGAAATCTAAATCAAACACGGTTTGTGCTAGCTCTTTGAAACTTGGCACAATAATATAGTTCCAAGTTCTATGGCTATGGTTTGTGTCCTATGGAAGTAGCCCCAAGCAGAGACTGACGAGAATCACTTTCATTGAAAGGGGTTGCCAAGCTTCCAAAAAACTACGAGTTTCCTGAAATGTCAGCAAACCTTTTTTCACCCAATCTTGATGATACTTGCAGGTAATGATCAGTACACCAATCCCACTTGGCTCACCAAATTTTGTTCTTCTAGGTTAAACCGTTCCTTTGCAGAACCATTTTAATGTTTAGGATTCGCCCTGTTTTCTCCTATATGGATACATGTAGTTGGAACTCTAAATCAAACACGGTTTGTGCTAGCTCTTTGAAACTTGGCACAATAATGTAGTTCCAAGTTCTATGGCTATGGTTTGTGACCTATGGTAGTAGCCCCAAGGAGAGACTGACGAGAATCACTTTCATTGAAAGGGGTTGCCAAGCTTCCAAAAAAGTACGAGTTTCCTGAAATCTCAGCAAACATTTTTTCACCCAATATTGATGATACTTGCAGGTAATGATCAGTACTCCAGTCCCACTTGGCTCACCAAATTTCGTTTTTCTAGGTTAAACCGTTCCTTTGCAGTAACCGTTTTCATGTTTAGGTTTCACTCTGTTTTCTCCTATATGGATACATGTAGTTGGAACTCTAAATCAAACACGGTTTGTGCTAGCTCTTTGAAACTTGGCACAATAATGTAGTTCCAAGTTCTATTGCTATTGTTTGTGTCCTATGGAAGTAGCCCCAATCAGAGAGTGACCAGAATCACTTTAATTTAAAGGGGTTGCCAAGCTACCAAAAACTACGAGTTTCCTGAAATGTCAGCAAACCTTTTTTCACCCAATCTTGATGATACTTGCAGGTAATGATCAGTACTCCAGTCCCACTTGGCTCACCAAATTTCGTTTTTCTAGGTTAAACCGTTCCTTTGCAGTAACCGTATTCATGTTTAGGTTTCACTCTGTTTTCTCCTATATGGATACATGTATTTGGAACTCTAAATCAAACACGGTTTGTGCTAGCTCTTTGAAAGTTTCACAATAATGTAGTTCCAAGTTCTATTGCTATGGTTTGTGTCCTATGGAAGTAGCCCCAAGCAGAGACTGATCAGAATCACTTTAATTTAAAGGGGTTGCCAAGCTTCCAAAAAACTACGAGTTTCCTGAAATCTCAGCAATCATTTTTTCACCCAATCTTGATGATACTTCCATTTAATGATCAGTACACCAATCGCACTTGGCACACCAAATTTCGTTCTTCTAGGTTAAACCGTTCCTTTGCAGTAACTGTTTCCATGTTTAGGTTTCACTCTGTTTTCTCCTATATGGATACATATAGTTGGAACTCTAAATCAAACACGGTTTGTGCTAGCTCTTTGAAACTTGGCACAATAATGTAGTTCCAAGTTCTATGGCTATGGTTTGTGTCCTATGGAAGTAGCCCCAAGCAGAGACTGACGAGAATCACTTTCATTGAAAGGGGTTGCCAAGCTTCCAAAAAACTACGAGTTTCCTGAAATGTCAGCAAAACTTTTTCACCCAATCTTGATGATACTTGCAGGTAATGATCAGTACACCAATCCCACTTGGCTCACCAAATTTTGTTCTTCTAGGTTAAACTGTTCCTTTGCAGAACCATTTTCATGTTTAGGATTCGCCCTGTTTTCTCCTATATGGATACATGTAGTTGGAACTCTAAATCAAACACGGTTTGTGCTAGCTCTTTGAAATTTGGCACAATAATTTAGTTCCAAGTTCTATCGCGATGGTTTGTGTCCTATTGAAGTAGCCCCAAGCAGAGACTGACGAGAATCACTTTCATTGAAAGGGGTTGCCAAGCTTCGAAAAAACTACGAGTTTCCTGAAATCTCAGCAAACATTTTTCACCCAATCTTGATGATACTTGCAGGTAATGATCAGTACACCAGTCCAACTTGGCTGACCAAATTTCGTTCTTCTAGGTTAAACCGTTCCTTTGCAGGAACCGTTTTCATGTTTAGGATTCACTCGGTTTTCTCCTATATGGATACATGTATTTGGAACTCTAAATCAAACACGGTTTGTGCTAGCTCTTTGAAAGTTTCACAATAATGTAGTTCCAAGTTCTATTGCTATGGTTTGTGTCCTATGGAAGTAGCCCCAAGCAGAGACTGACGAGAATCACTTTAATTGAAAGGGGTTGCCAAGCTTCAAAAAAACTACGAGTTTCCTGAAGTCTCAGCAAACATTTTTTCACAAATCGTGATGGTACTTGCAGGTAAGGATCAGTACACCAGTCCCACTTGGCTCACCAAATTTCGTTCTTCTAGGTTAAACCGTTCCTTTGCAGTAACCGTTTTCATGTTTAGGATTCATTCTGTTTTCTCCTATATGGATACATGTAGTTGGAACTCTAAATCAAACACGGTTTGTGCTAGCTCTTTGAAACTTGGCACAATAATGTAGTTCCAAGTTCTATCGTGAGGGTTTGTGTCCTATGGAAGTAGCCCCAAGCAGAGACTGACGAGAATCACTTTCATTGAAAGGGGTTGCCAAGCTTCCATAAAACTACGAGTTTCCTGAAATGTCAGCAAACATTTTTTCACCCAATCTTGATGATACTTGCAGGTAATGATCAGTACACCAGTCCCACTTTGCTGACCAAGTTTCGTTCTTCTAGGTTAAACCGTTCCTTTGCAGTAACCGTTTTCATGTTTAGGTTTCACTCTGTTTTCTCCTATATGGATACATGTATTTGGAACTCTAAATCAAACACGGTTTGTGCTAGCTCTTTGAAACTTGGCACAATAATGTAATTCCAAGTTCTATGGCTATGGTTTGTGTCCTATGGACGTAGCCCCAAGGAGAGACTGACGAGAATCACTTTCATTGAAAGGGGTTGCCAAGCTTCCAAAAAACTACGAGTTTCCTGAAGTCTCAGCAAATATTTTTTCACAAATCGTGATGGTACTTGCAGGTAAGGATCAGTACACCAATCCCACTTGGCTCACCAAATTTCGTTCTTCTAAGTTAAACCGTTCCTTTGCAGTAACCGTTTCCATCTTTAGGATTCATTCTGTTTTCTCCTATATGGATACATGTAGTTGGAACTCTAAATCAAACACGGTTTGTGCTAGCTCTTTGAAACTTGGCACAATAATGTAGTTCCAAGTTCTATGGCTATGGTTTGTGTCCTATGGAAGTAGCCCCAAGCAGAGACTGACGAGAATCACTTTCATTGAAAGGGGTTGCCAAGCTTCCAAAAAACTACGAGTTTCCTGAAATCTCAGCAATCATTTTTTCACCCAATCTTGATGATACTTCCATTTAATGATCAGTACACCAATCGCACTTGGCTCACCAAATTTCGTTCTTCTAGGTTAAACCGTTCCTTTGCAGTAACCGTTTCCATGTTTAGGTTTCACTCTGTTTTCTCCTATATGGATACATGTAGTTGGAAATCTAAATCAAACACGGTTTGTGCTAGCTCTTTGAAACTTGGCACAATAATATAGTTCCAAGTTCTATGGCTATGGTTTGTGTCCTATGGAAGTAGCCCCAAGCAGAGACTGACGAGAATCACTTTCATTGAAAGGGGTTGCCAAGCTTCCAAAAAACTACGAGTTTCCTGAAATGTCAGCAAACCTTTTTTCACCCAATCTTGATGATACTTGCAGGTAATGATCAGTACACCAATCCCACTTGGCTCACCAAATTTTGTTCTTCTAGGTTAAACCGTTCCTTTGCAGAACCATTTTCATGTTTAGGATTCGCCCTGTTTTCTCCTATATGGATACGTGTAGTTGGAACTCTAAATCAAACACGGTTTGTGCTAGCTCTTTGAAATTTGGCACAATAATTTAGTTCCAAGTTCTATCGCGATGGTTTGTGTCCTATTGAAGTAGCCCCAAGCAGAGACTGACGAGAATCACTTTCATTGAAAGGGGTTGCCAAGCTTCCAAAAAAGTACGAGTTTCCTGAAATCTCAGCAAACATTTTTTCACCCAATCTTGAGGATACTTGCATTTAATGATCAGTACACCAATCCCACTTGGCTCACCAAATTTCGTTCTTCTAGGTTAAACCGTTCCTTTGCAGTAACGGTTTTCATGTTTAGGATTCACTCTGTTTTCTCCTATATGGATACATGTAGATGGAACTCTAAATCAAACATGGTTTGTGCTAGCTCTTTGAAACTTGGCACAATAATGTAGTTCCAAGTTCTATGGCTATGGTTTGTGTCCTATGGAAGTAGCCCCAAGCAGATACTGACGAGAATCACTTTCATTGAAAGGGGTTGCCAAGCTTCCAAAAACTACGAGTTTCCTGAAATCTCAGCAAACATTTTTCACCCAATCTTGATGATACTTGCAGGTAATGATCAGTACAGCAGTCCCACTTGGCTCACCAAATTTCGTTCTTCTAGGTTAAACCGTTCCTTTGCAGTAACCGTTTTCATGTTTAGGTTTCACTCTGTTTTCTCCTATATGGATACATGTAGTTGGAACTCTAAATCAAACACGGTTTGTGCTAGCTCTTTGAAACTTGGCACAATAATGTGGTTCCAAGTTCTATGGCTATGGATTGTGTCCTATGGAAGTAGCCCCAAGCAGAGACTGACCAGAATCACTTTAATTTAAAGGGGTTGCCAAGCTTCCAAAAAACTACGAGTTTCCTGAAATCTCAGCAATCATTTTTTTCACCCAATCTTGATCATACTTCCATTTAATGATCAGTACACCAATCCCACTTAGCTCACCAAATTTCGTTCTTCTAGGTTAAACCGTTCCTTTGCAGTAACCGTTTCCATGTTTAGGTTTCACTCTGTTTTCTCCTATATGGATACATGCAGTTGGAACTCTAAATCAAACACGGTTTGTGCTAGCTCTTTGAAACTTGGCACAATAATGCAGTTCCAAGTTCTATGGCTATGGTTTGTGTCCTATGGAAGTAGCCCCAAGGAGAGACTGACGAGAATCACTTTCATTGAAAGGGGTTGCCAAGCTTCCAAAAAGTACGAGTTTCCTGAAATCTCAGCAAACATTTTTTCACCCAATCTTGATGATACGTGCAGGTAATGATCAGTATACCAGTCCCACTTGGCTCACCAAATTTCGTTCTTCTAGGTTAAACCGTTCCTTTGCAGTAACCGTTTTCATGTTTAGGTTTCACTCTGTTTTCTCCTATATGGATACATGTAGTTGGAACTCTCAATCAAACACGGTTTGTGCTAGCTCTTTGAAACTTGGCACAATAATGTAGTTCCAAGTTCTATGGCTATGGTTTGTGTCCTATGGACGTAGCCCCAAGCAGAGACTGACGAGAATCACTTTCATTGAAAGGGGTTGCCAAGCTTCCAAAAAACTAAGAGTTTCCTGAAGTCTCAGCAAACATTTTTTCACAAATCACGATGGTACTTGCAGGTAATGATCAGTACACCAATCCCACTTGGCTCACCAAATTTTGTTCTTCTAGGTTAAACCGTTCCTTTGCAGAACCATTTTCATGTTTAGGATTCGCCCTGTTTTCTCCTATATGGATACATGTAGTTGGAACTCTAAATCAAACACGGTTTGTGCTAGCTCTTTGAAATTTGGCACAATAATTTAGTTCCAAGTTCTATCACGATGGTTTGTGTCCTATGGAAGTAGCCCCAAGCAGATACTGACGAGAATCACTTTCATTGAAAGGGGTTGCCAAGCTTCCAAAAACTACGAGTTTCCTGAAATGTCAGCAAACATTTTTTCACCCAATCTTGATGATACTTGCAGGTAATGATCAGTACACCAGTCCCACTTTGCTGACCAAGTTTCGTTCTTCTAGGTTAAACCGTTCCTTTGCAGTAACCGTTTTCATGTTTAGGTTTCACTCTGTTTTCTCCTATATGGATACATGTATTTGGAACTCTAAATCAAACACGGTTTGTGCTAGCTCTTTGAAACTTGGCACAATAATGTAATTCCAAGTTCTATGGCTATGGTTTGTGTCCTATGGACGTAGCCCCAAGGAGAGACTGACGAGAATCACTTTCATTGAAAGGGGTTGCCAAGCTTCCAAAAAACTACGAGTTTCCTGAAGTCTCAGCAAATATTTTTTCACAAATCGTGATGGTACTTGCAGGTAAGGATCAGTACACCAATCCCACTTGGCTCACCAAATTTCGTTCTTCTAAGTTAAACCGTTCCTTTGCAGTAACCGTTTCCATCTTTAGGATTCATTCTGTTTTCTCCTATATGGATACATGTAGTTGGAACTCTAAATCAAACACGGTTTGTGCTAGCTCTTTGAAACTTGGCACAATAATGTAGTTCCAAGTTCTATGGCTATGGTTTGTGTCCTATGGAAGTAGCCCCAAGCAGAGACTGACGAGAATCACTTTCATTGAAAGGGGTTGCCAAGCTTCCAAAAAACTACGAGTTTCCTGAAATCTCAGCAATCATTTTTTTCACCCAATCTTGATGATACTTCCATTTAATGATCAGTACACCAACCCCCTTGGCTCACCAAACTTCGTTCTTCTAGGTTAAACCGTTCCTTTGCAGTAACCGTTTCCATGTTTAGGTTTCACTCTGTTTTCTCCTATATGGATACATATAGTTGGAACTCTAAATCAAACACGGTTTGTGCTAGCTCTTTGAAACTTGGCACAATAATGTAGTTCCAAGTTCTATGGCTATGGTTTGTGACCTATGGTAGTAGCCCCAAGGAGAGACTGACGAGAATCATTTTCATTGAAAGGGGTTGCCAAGCTTCCAAAAAAGTACGAGTTTCCTGAAATCTCAGCAAACATTTTTTCACCCAATCTTGATGATACTTGCAGGTAATGATCCGTACACCAGTCCCACTTGGCTCACCAAATTTCGTTCTTCTAGGTTAAACCGTTCCTTTGCAGTAACCGTTTTCATGTTTAGGTTTCACTCTGTTTT